>NC_056626.2:129437332-129612332 GCF_002870075.4 Lactuca sativa
TCATAAAACTTCTAATGTTGACTCATTTACATTTTGGTAACTGTATGTTCTCTATTTCTTGACAACCTCTTCATCGTCCTACATAATTAAATTATATTTTAAAGTTAAGATCGCTCGTTTTTGTTTAAGCACTTTATATGGTAATAAATACTTGAATATATTGAAGTCAAATTCTAAATTTCCCTTTTGTATGATTTATAATTGAAAACACATGGATCAGAAGGGTTGATTATCTTTATGATGAGACTACCAATTAGGTTTTTTTGGCGGATCCAACCTCGCAAAGCGGGGTTCTTCCCTAGTTCTAGTTAAAATCCATAAAAATAAAATCATATATTAGATAGAAAGAAACTCCAACACAGCGCCTTAAAGGCTTTTGGCTGAAATAGGACCGATGATAATCATACGTTATCACTTAACTAAAGGCAAATATGCATAGTTTCTATTTAGATTGTTTCATCAAAGCCAATGAAACCACATAATCATCTAAACTTGAATGTGTTGTTATATAAAATTAAAATTAGTAGAACAATTACTTCAATGAAACACACAAATTTGATTAAAATTAGAGAAAAAGCCTACATGGGTAAAAATCTATCCCTTTGAGTTGAGGTTAAAAAAGAGATGGACGAATTGATTGAGATATACACATAGATAAGTTGTAAAGAGAAACCTGATAAGGAAGGAATCAATTTGGATGATGAGTCGGGTATCTCAGCTGAACTCAAATCCTAGGTCACCATTACCCGGAGCAGTAAACCACTAAACATAGAATAAAGCCAACCCTAATAAGGAGAAGAATGGTAGGTCAAGAAAGAAAAAGGAGACGTCACCTGACACAAATTGCATAATCAAAACACAGAAGAACAATTATAGAATCAAACTTGTATATCAATGGAAGAAGAAACAAATATTCAGTCGATAAGTCATTGGTTATCAACCTTGGTGCCCTAATTCATAAAAGAAACAAAAAGATTAGTTATGAGGAACAGAAGAAGAAATAAACCCAAAGAGATTGGCTTCCGCTTCATAAATAAAAGGATGACCTTAAAAACCACAGCAGGACGTGGCGGCTGGAGCACTTGATAGAGAGTGACTCGCCAAAGGGAAGCGAAGGTTGCAAGGCACGTTTCCTCATGACGCTTCAACCAAGAAAGATGTGGCAAGTAGCATGTGAGAAGTTGAGGCGGTGTGAAGCACCACTGAAGGTTGTATAAGTAAAAATGGCCGCCCACAACATTTCTATTGGCGGAGGAAAGAAATTCGTCGACGTGCACCAAAAAGCATATCTTTTACATATAGGTAGTGATATATATATATATATATATATATATATATATATATATATATATATATATATATATATATATATATATATATATATATCGTTGAGATTCCAAAAAAAACAAAGATATTGAGATTCAACATCAGCCACATATTTCTTATTAGCCGCTCTAATGCCCCGACATACAGGCGCAACAGGAGAGTTATAATCATAAATGATTATTCAACATTGTCCATACATTTTCCCCCACCACCTTCCCCACCAGCACAACTTCCTCCACCACCATCACCACCACCACCTCTACCACCAACCGACCCCACCACAACCACCTTTGTAACCTATTCTATCACTACCTCTGTCACCACCAACTCATTTACCACCAACCATCATAGTCATATATGATTACTCAATTTGTAAACTGATATATATATATATATATACACACACACACACACACACTCACAATTATTTATGTGTAACGACCCAGAATTTGACGTCCAAAAATTTCGTTTATAAAACATTACATAGAAAACATTAACAATTAAAACATTGTTTAGTTGAACCACTTCACATCGAAAACCAAATTGAAAACCACAACATTTGATCAACCAAAATATCAGAGTGTCAATCCCAGAATAAACTCGTAACTGCGGAAACAAGAGAGAGTGTGTGTGACATGCTGCTACCGCGCCGGCTCCTTCCCCCTAGCTGAGGAGGTACCTGAAACCAAAACTAAAAACCGTAAGCACGAAGCTTAGTGAGTTCCCCCATAATACCTCATACCACGCAAGCATATAACAAACAACGTTCAGCTAGGAGTTACGAGCCTCGCCCACACTCGGGAAGATACGGGCCCTGCCCACACTTCGCTAGCCGGGAGATACGAGCCTCGCCCACACTCTACTATCTGGGAGATACGGGCCTAGCCCACACTCCACTCTCGGAGAGATACGGGCCCTGCCCACACTCAACTGCTAACTCATAATATACAAGTATCACACAGACAACAAGTATAAGCAACTCTATCATACCGACACATATATCATACTTGACTAAACCCAGAGATACGGGCTCGGCCCACACTCTAGTACTAACATCTCGTCTACAAGGGTCGGCCTTGGTGCCTTAGACCCATTCCTACTGGAAAGGAAACTCACCTCAAAATAACTGCTGGTCTGTGTGGGAATTGATCACCTACTGCTGCTGCTGCTGCTCCGGAAATCCTCCGGCTGTAATTCCCACAACATACTCAATCAAACACTGCTAACTGTCCTTTGGGTAAAATGACCATTTTACCCCTGATCATGTCATAAGTCAAAGTCAGAGTCAACTTTCAGTTGACTCGACTCGCCGAGTTGGCTCCCCAACTCGCCGAGTCCCTATCCAAACGATTGCCCTGGACCCCGTTCCTACTCGTCGAGTTAGGCATTGACTCGACGAGTTCTTCTTCTAACTGAGGTTCAAGTCCTTCATCATACTCGCCGAGTCGTATGAACAACTCACCGAGTTCGTCTTCATCCGAAGAACACTTATGCTGAGACTCGCCGAGTTGTATGAACAACTCGTTGAGTTCATCTTCATCCGATGAACACTTATACTGCGACTCGCCGAGTTGTATGAACAACTCGCCGAGTCTGTTCTTGATCTAAGGAGATTGCCTTGAACTCGCCGAGTCAGGGCATTGACTCGCCGAGTTCCTCCATGGATGAGTTTGGCTTCCAACTCACTGAGTCACACCCCGTGACTCACTACTCACACTCGACACAACGAAAAGGGGACAACTCGGAGACTCGCGAGTAGACTCGCCGAGTCAGATGAACGACTCGCCGAGTCGTCGCCATGCACTCACTATATCTGCGATTTTGCTCGATTCCAGTCCATACCATTCACAGATCTGGGTTCCTAGAGCATGAATAACACATAAAGTTTCCAAATTTACGTGTAGATACTCACCAATGAGGGATCTAGGGCTCAAAATACCTCAAAAGGGTAGATCTAGGGTGAACAAGCAACATGGGTCCATAAAGGCAACGGATCTGAGCTCCTGGAGCTCAATCCTGCCTAGATCTAAAGGCCAATCAACTTATTACGATTTATGTTACACATACAAGCTTGGGGAAGGGCTCAAGAAAAACTTAATGGAGTAATAAGCATAGAATCAGAGGGAAAACGGGTTATACCTCAAAGGAACCACTGAGAGGACACTAAGATGCTTGGCTTCCTTCCCTTCCTCTTGATCTACTCCACTTCTTTCTTAAATCCTTCAAGAACACACAAAAATGCTTCAAACTCTCAAGGAAATAAGCTTTGAACGAGGGTTGGGAGCTCTGAGGTGAATGGGGGCTGGCTTGGGGTGGACGTGAGGTTTAAATAGGGTGTAAACCCCTGAAACTTAGGGTTTCATCCAACAGCGGTGACTCGCCGAGTACATGATATGGAGTCGCTGAGTCGGCAACTTAAACATGTCCCGGGTCCCGTCTCTACTCGGCGAGTCGGACCTATGACTCACCGAGTCCAAGGATAAAAATGGATAATAATCAAGTGAGATTTACGTACCAGAAACCAGGTGCTACAAATCTCCCCCACTTATTTTAGACTTCGTCCTCGAAGTCTGCTGCTCGATCCTGGAACAGCTCAGGATAATGCTCCATCATCTCCTCCACCGGCTCCCAAGTCCACTCCGAACCCTTGCGATGCTGCCATTGCACCTTCATTAGCTCCACCTTCTTGTTCCTCAAATCCTTTGACTTCCTGTCGAGGATTGCGACTGGGCGCTCAATGTAATTCAGGCTGTCATCAACCTGTATATCCTCTAACGACACTACCGCTGAATCGTCCACTAGACACTTCTGCAGCTGAGAAACATGGAAAGTGTTGTGGATCTGGCTGAGCTCGGCTATCAGATCCAGCCTATACGCCACCTTGCCCACCCGGGCTACAACCCTGAACGGCCCAATATACCTCGGGCCCAACTTACCCCGCTTCCTGAATCGAATGACGCCCTTCCAAGGCGACACCTTCAGGAGAACCATATCCCCGACTCGGAACTCCAAGTCGGATCGACGCTTGTCGGCGTAACTTTTCTGTCGACTCTGAGCAGTCTGAAGCCTGCTCCGAACCTACTGGATCCTCTCGGTCGTCTTGAGCACTACCTCGGTGCTCCCCATGACTCTCTGGCCAACTTCACCCCAGCATATTGGGGTCCTGCACCTCCGACCGTACAACTTCTCAAATGGGGGACGGTCAATACTCGCGTGGTAGTTGTTGTTGTACGAGAACTCAGCCAAGGGAAGATAGGTATCCCAGCTACCACCGAAATCTAATACGCATGCCCGCAACATATCCTCCAAGGTCTGGATGGTCCGCTCGCTCTGACCATCCGTCTGCGGGTGAAAGGCGGTGCTAAAATGCAAACGAGTGCCCAACTCGTCATGAAATCTCTTCCAAAACCTGGAAGTAAAACGCACATCCCTGTCCGAGATAACCGATACTGGCACCCCGTGCCGCGCCACGATCTCCCTGATATAGATGTCGGCCAATTTCTCGGCCGATATACTCTCCTGAATCGGAATAAAGTGAGCACTCTTGGTCAATCGATCCACGATGACCCAAATCGAATCTACTCCACGAGCGGTCCTGGGAAGCTTCGTGATAAAATCCATCGTGATATCTTCCCATTTCCATAACGGGATGTCCAACGGCTACATCTTCCCATGCGGTCTCTGATGTTCGACCTTGACCTTCCTGCAGGTCAAGCACCGCTCGACGTACCATGCCACATCCCGCTTCATGCAGGGCCACCAATAATCTAGACGAAGATCCCTATACATCTTCGTCGCCCCAGGATGAATAGAGAATCGGGACTTGTGCGCTTCCTCCATCAAAATCTGGCGCATGCCTCCATGATACGGCACCCACACCCTACGGTGTAGTGTCAATAGTCCTCGGCTATCATAATCAAAGGAGGAAACCTGACCCACCACACGCTCGCTCTTCCGATGCTCCTCCTTGATAGCCTCCTGTTGAGCCTCCCGAATTTGCTCCAACAGGGGAGTCACCACGGTTATCCTCATGCAAACGTCCCTGATCGGCGCCGCCTTGCGGCTAAGCGCATCAGCCACCACATTGGCCTTCCCCGGGTGGTAGAGGATCTCACAATCATAATCCTTTACCACGTCCAACCACCGACGCTGCCTCATGTTCAGATTCGGCTGATCCATGAGGTACCTCAAACTCTTGTGGTCCGTGTAGATGGTACATCGAACCCCGTAGAGGTAATGCCGCCAAATATTGAGGGCAAAAACCATTGCCCCCAACTCCAAATCATGTGTCGGGTAGTTCGCCTCGTGAGGCTTGAGCTGCGTCGAAGTGTAGGCAATGACATGCCCCCTCTGCATCAGTACCGCGCCCAACCCTGAAATGGACGCGTCACAATAAACCACAAAATCCTCTATGCCCTCTGGCAGGGCTAAGATCGGTGCCTCGCACAATCTCTGTCTCAGTGTCTCAAATGCAGCCTGCTGCTCGGGTCCCCACCGAATAACCACGGCTTTCTTCGTCAGCCGCGTCAGGGGTACGGCTATCTTGGAGAAATCCTGAATAAATCTTCGATAGTAGCCTGCTAATCCCAGGAAACTCTGAATCTCAGATGGAGACTTCGGAACCTCCTATCTCTTCACGGCCTCGACCTTGGCCGGATTGACCAGAATCCCGTTCTGGTTGACAAGGTGTCCGAGAAATTGCACCTCGCGCAACCAAAACTCACACTTAGAGAACTTGGCATACAAGCTCTCCCTCCTCAGGGTCTCCAACACCTCTCTCAGATGCTCCTCCTGAGTCTTGGAATAAACCAATATGTCATCGATAAAGACTATCATAGACCGATCCAGCATCGGTCTGCATACACGGTTCATGAGGTCCATGAACGCGGCAGGAGCATTGGTGAGCCCAAACGGCATCACCACGAACTCATAATGGCCATAGCGCGTCCGAAACGCGGTCTTCTGCGTATCCTCCTCCCTGACCCTCATCTGATGGTAACCCGAACGCAAATCAATCTTGGAGAACCAAGATTCCCCCTGTAGCTGGTCAAAGAGATCATCAATCCTTGGGAGTGGGTAACGGTTCTTCACCGTTACCTTGTTCACCTCCCGGTAATCTATACACATCCGATGCGACCCGTCCTTCTTCTTCACGAACATAATCGGGGCTCCCCAGGGTGAACTGCTTGGTCGAATGAATCCCTTGTCTAACAGCTCCTGCAGCTGTGTAGACAACTCCTACATCTCGGGAGGAGCCAACCGGTACGGTGCCTTGGCTATCGGAGCCGCACCAGGAACGAGGTCAATCTTGAACTCCACCTGTCGCTCCGGAGGTATCCCAGGAAGCTCCTTTGGGAAAACATCCGCGAAATCTCGAACCACCGGAACCTCGCTCACTGTCGCCTTACCCGCCTCCCGGGTATCCGTCACATACGCGACATATCCTGCGCATCCCTGCTGATGATAGCGTCTAGCCCTCGCTGCTGAACATACTGCGGGTCCACACTGCGGCCTTTCGCCGTGAATCACTAACTCTCCCCCACTTGGGGTCCGGACTCGCACTAGCTGCTGCGCGCAATCGATCACCGCCCCATTAGGGCTCAACCAATCCATGCCTATAATCACCTTGTTCCCACGCAGCGGAATGGGAACCAGGTCTACGAAGTAACGCTTCTCAAACAAACGCAATACGCAATCCCGAAACACCATTGATGCTCGCACCGATCGATCATCAGCTATCTCTACCTCCAAAGGGCAATCCAACATGCCCGAAGACTCAGTGAACTTCTTGCTAAGTGCAAGAGAAACAAACGATCGGGCAGCACCCAAGTCGAACAACACCTGAACTGGGATACCGTTCACAAGGAACGATCCTAACACGTATATATATACACACGGAGCACATATCAATATCATAACTTCATATAAAAAAATGAGAAGGAAAGAATCATACCCGTCACCACATCGGGTGCAGTGCGTGTCTCCTCGGCGGTCAACTGAAATGCCCGGCTCTTCACCACTGGAGCCTCTGCCTTGCCCTGCCGGCCATCCGTGATCTGCAGGGTCGATGGAGCTGGCGCCTTTACCGGTGCTGAAACTGTCAACTGGGGGCAATTGGCCTTCTTGTGGCCCCTCTGGTTGCAGTGGAAACACAACAACTCAGATGTCTGAATAGCCGAAACTGGAGTAGTACAATCCCTGCTAAAGTGCCCTGCCTTGCCGCACTTGTAGCAGCCTGCTGATCCCATCCTACATGCTCCCTCATGCGTCCTGCCGCATTTCCTGCAACGGCCAGGTCCCCCTTGGCCTTTCGGCCTCCCATCTGATCCCCTGGGCTTCTTTCCTGAAGCCCCAACCACCTGCCCCGCCTCCGCCTTCCTCTTCCGAATGTGCTCTAAATCAATCTCCCTTTCCCTCGCCCTGGCGATCATGGACTCCAGGGTAGGGTAAGCTGAAAAGCTGACATGCTCCCGGATGTCAGCCCGTAGCATATCATGATAACGGGTCCTCCTCATATCCTCGTCACCCGCATACTGGGGCACCAACAAGGCCCTCTCTCGGAACTTGGCGGTGATCTCCGCCACAGTCTCCGTCGTCTGCCTCATGTCCAAAAACTCCCTGGCCAGCTGCTGAAGCTTGACAGCTGTGGCAAACTCTACCCTGAACCTGGTCACAAAGTCCGACCAGGTCATAGCCTCGATAGCTGAGGCTCCCAACGAATCACCCACTGACTCCCACCAATCCCGGGCTCGGTCTCGTAAGCACCCTGTTCCATACCTCACCTTCGACCCCTCGGGGCAGAAGCTAGTCAACTGTGCAGACTCGATGTCTGCAATCCATCGCCTGGCAGCAATGGGGTCTTTCACCCCGTGGAAATCTGGCGCACCACTGCCCCTGAAGTCCTTAAAGGATAGTGTGCGAGATCCTGACTGACCAGATGCCATGTCGCTCCTGAACGCCCTGATGCGATCCTCCATCAACTCGATGATCCCTTCCTTGATCGACCCGAAGATAATGGGGGTCGACTCAAGGATACCCCTGGTGATCTCTGACGCGATGAACTCGCGTAGTCCCTCATCTACCGGCTCGGAACCTAATCCCGAACCTGACCCCTCTCCTGAACCGCCATCTATCGGCCTCGATCGAAGTACCACCATTCTGCAATACATAACAACAATCATTAGTGATATTGATACTTCCTGAGGGATCACAACTACTCACAAGTTCCCTGGTCTTATCTTGGCCTTCCTTGGTTCGGGTACGGATCCTCTGCTTCCAGTAGTACCTTCTTCAAGGACTGCCTCGACTCCACCAGATCCCTTCCACTACGGCTGATTACTGCTATACTCATCCTAGGCTTGCCCTAGGGAAATCTCAGGCTCCACCCTACCAGGTCCTTAGCTACTGTAGGCCTCTTAGTAGTGCCAATTAACCATTACCTGAATACCATCACATGTGGTGAGGCTCGGATAATCCTTCGAGTACCAGGCTCATCCCTACAACGGTTAGACTCAAATGAGAGCTGCGCAATAGGGCCAAATCCAACACTCTAAGATTATTCAACCCTGATCACATGTGACGTGACGTATTCACCTAATGGCTAACTCCCACCACTCAGAGTCCCACAAAGCACAAAGCAAGCAGCATTCGAACTAAGGGAAACAATCTCAATCAACTCTATCTTCTTACAGGAACTGTACTAGCATACAATGCTAAGCTCATACCATCAGGCATAACCTAATCAGGCTATCATACTTGCTGTCTACTCAACACTGACATGCAATTCTCATACAACTAAAACACATAAAGCAGGCACATAAGGCATCACTCCTAGATCCTTAGTCCTATTCTAGCATGCTGTTCTACAAAAGCTGATAAACATAACATAAACTTGTATGGGTACTTTGGGGAATACTTACTTGAGCTCGGCCGGCCGCGCACATCACACACTTCGTTCTTTCTCAAAACTCTTTTCTCAATTTTTAAAAACATTTTCTTATTGGAAAGTCTTTTAATCCCTCGATTTGAGTTCAGACACCCCCAAAGGTGTGTCCGAATCCCTCAAACCAGGGCTCTGATACCAACTTGTAACGACCCAGAATTTCACACCCAAAAATTTCGTTTATAAAACATTACATAGAAAACATTAACAATTAAAACATTGTTTAGTTGAACCACTTCACATCGAAAACCAAATTGAAAACCACAACATTTGATCAACCAAAATATCAGAGTGTCAATCCTAGAATAAACTCGTAACTGCAGAAACAAGAGAGTGTGTGTGTGACATGCTGCTACCGCGCCGGCTCCTTTCCCCTAGCTGAGGAGGTAACTGAAACCAAAACTAAAAACTGTAAGCACGAAGCTTAGTGAGTTCCCCCATAATACCTCATACCATGCAAGCATATAACAAACAACGTTCAGCTAGGAGTTACGGGCCTCGCCCACACTCGGGAAGATATGGGCCCTGCCCACACTTCGCTAGCCGGGAGATACGGGCCTCGCCCACACTTGTGAAGATACGGGCCCTGCCCACACTTCGCTAGCTGGGAGATACGGGCCTAGCCCACACTCCACTCTCGGAGAGATACGGGCCCTGCCCACACTCAACTGCTAACTCATAATATACAAGTATCACACAGACAACAAGTATAAGCAACTCTATCATACCGACACATATATCATACTTGACTAAACCCAGAGATACGGGCTCGGCCCACACTCTAGTACTAACATCTCGTCTACACGGGTCGACCTTGGTGCCTTAGACCCGTTCCTACTAGAAAGGAAACTCACCTCGAAATAACTGCTGGTCTGTATGGGAATTGATCACCTACTGCTGCTGCTGCTGCTCCGGAAATCCTCCGGCTGTAATTCCCACAACATACTCAATCAAACACTGCTAACTGTCCTTTGGGTAAAATGACCATTTTACCCCTGATCATGTCATAAGTCAAAGTCAGAGTCAACTTTCAGTTGACTCGACTCGCCGAGTTGGCTCCCCAACTCGCCGAGTCCCTATCCAAACGATTGCCCTGGACCCCGTTCCTACTCGTCGAGTTAGACATTGACTCGACGAGTTCTTCTTCTAACTGAGGTTCAAGTCCTTCATCATACTCGCTGAGTCGTATGAACAACTCACCGAGTTCGTCTTCATCCGAAGAACACTTATGCTGAGACTCGCCGAGTTGTATGAACAACTCGTTGAGTTCATCTTCATCCGATGAACACTTATACTGCGACTCGCCGAGTTGTATGAACGACTCGCCGAGTCTGTTCTTGATCTAAGGAGATTGCCTTGAACTCGCCGAGTCAGGGCATTGACTCGCCGAGTTCCTCCATGGATGAGTTTGGCTTCCAACTCACTGAGTCACACCCCGTGACTCACTACTCACACTCGACACAACGAAAAGGGGACAACTCGGAGACTCGCGAGTAGACTCGCCGAGTCAGATGAACGACTCGCCGAGTCGTTGCCATGCACTCACTATATCTGCGATTTTGCTCGATTCCAGTCCATACCATTCACAGATCTGGGTTCCTAGAGCATGAATAACACATAAAGTTTCCAAATTTACGTGTAGATACTCACCAATGAGGGATCTAGGGCTCAAAATACCTCAAAAGGGTAGATCTAGGGTGAACAAGCAACATGGGTCCATAAAGGCAATGGATCTGAGCTCCTGGAGCTCAATCCTGCCTAGATCTAAAGGCCAATCAACTTATTACGAATTATGTTACACATACAAGCTTGGGGAAGGGCTCAAGAAAAACTTAATGGAGTAATAAGCATAGAATCAGAGGGAAAACGGGTTATACCTCAAAGGAACCACTGAGAGGACACTAAGATGCTTGGCTTCCTTCCCTTCCTCTTGATCTACTCCACTTCTTTCTCAAATCCTTCAAGAACACACAAAAATGCTTCAAACTCTCAAGGAAATAAGCTTTGAACGAGGGTTGGGAGCTCTGAGGTGAATGGGGGCTGGCTTGGGGCGGACATGAGGTTTAAATAGGGTGCAAACCCCTGAAACTTAGGGTTTCATCCAACAGCGGTGACTCACCGAGTACAGGATATGGACTCGCCGAGTCGCCAACTTAAACATGTCCTGGGTCCCGTCTCTACTCGGCGAGTCGGACCTATGACTCGCCGAGTCCAAGGCTAAAAATGGATAATACTCAAGTGAGATTTACGTACCAAAAACCAGGTGCTACATTATGGCTAGGTATATATATGTATAAAATGTATAATTATATATAAATATACCTCTCTGTTGTATAATCATTTATGATTATGCAAACTCCACTACTATCGGTATATATAGTGTTGAAGCAACAAATGAAAAATATATGACTGATGTGCAATCTCAAGATCTCCATTTATGATTATGCAAACTCTAATAAATGAAAGTTTTTTTTGCCACATGTCACACTCTCATTCAATTAGCCACATGTTATTTTGTGGTTATTTTGAATTACATTTTTTTTCCACATGTCATTTTATGGGTTTTTTTTTTATATTTTAATAAATTTCATATAATACTTTAATGTAATAATTATAATAAATATAGTAATAAATAAATATCAATTTCATTAATGGACTTACCTTTTGATTTCAAAATAGTCAAATAAAGATTAGTAGTTTATTTTTTTATTTTCTTATAAATCAAATGTTCTTATATATATATATATATATATATATATATATATATATATATATATATATATATATATATATATATATATATATATATATATATATAAGATCGGGCGAGGACTCATTTTAAAGTGAGGACTCGTGAAAACACCTTAAAAAATTGAAAAAAAATCTTAAAAAAATATAAATCATAAAAACGATCATAAATCTTGACCGAGAAAAAAAAATTAGAAAAAAAAATTGAATCATTAAAATTGAATCATGGATCCTAATGATACAAAATAAAAAAATTAAAATTGAATCATTGATCAATTTTAGCGACGCAAATTTCTTTTTCCAATTTTTTATTATCTCGGACATAGATTTGTGCTCGATTTCATGATTTGCATTTTTTTTTAGATTTTTTTTGTCAATTTCTTTAAGGTGTATTCACGAGTGCTCACTTTAAAATGATTCTTCACAATAACCAGACGTTTTATATATATATATATATATATATATATATATATATATATATATATATATATATATAGTAAAAACAAAATAACCTAACCCTCTATATATATATATATATATATATATATATATATATATATATATATATATATATATATATATATATATATATATATATATATATATATATATATATTATCGAATGCACGATGAAAATGAAATGCATTGTTGAAGCGACATACCTACTTTCCATTTATAAGAAATTAATAAAACATGTCTTTTGTGCCGAAAGATCAAAAGAATACTTGAAACATGGAACCAATCCTTCTATTTCATTTGAAAGAAAATAATTTAGAGATAATTAAATTGAATGTGAAAAACTACAAACTCCCTGTATTTAACAATTTATACATTATATATATATATATATATATATATATATATATATATATATATATATATATATATATATATATATATATATATATATATATATATATATATATATATAGAGAGAGAGAGAGAGAGAGAGAGAGAGAGAGGTTTAAATATTTTAACTAATTATTGTACATCTATCGTATGCTATGAGAATGATAAAGAAAATATGTTATTTGATAATATAAATACGTTTAATCTTATATAACTATTGTTATTAACACACATTCTCACTAATTAAATCGTTTATAAGGTTATTATACATTTATTATTATTATTATTATTCTCATTTCTGTCAGAATGTTGTCAGAATGTTTTATTGAGTCGTATTTTATCAGAATGAAAATGAGTGAAAAACGATGTGTGAGAACAAAAATAATAATAATTAACGAGAATGCATGAAAATAACGATATTTTTGCAAGGTTGAACGTATTCGCATTGCTAAACAACTTATTATCTTAGTAATTCTCATAGCATACGATAGATGTATAATAATTAGTTTGAATAGAATAAACTAAACGTATATATATACATATATATATATATATATATATATATATATATATATATATATATATATATATATATATATATATATATATATATACACCCTATATTTTCTTCCTACCTATACTCCAATACATATTAAATCAAGAATAGTTGATTAAAATGTTATTAATTTCATTAAATATAACAATGTCAATATTGACATGGATAGGAAGATGAGTCATAAAACAATATATGAGTATATTTAAGAGTAAATTACTGAAATCGTCCCTATGGTTTGGTTAAAATTGCACGTTTGGTACCTAACTTTTTTTTTGTACTCGGATCGTCCCTATGGTTTGATTTTGTTGCGTTTTTCGTCCCTGTGGTTTGATTTTGTTGCATTTTTCGTCCCTTACATACATAAAGTTAGGGACCAAACATGCAATTTTTACCCAACCGTAGGGACGAAAAACGCAATAAAATCAAATCACATTGAATACCCGAGTGCAAAGGAAAAGTTAGGGACCAAACGTGCAATTTTGACCAAACCACATGGACGATTTCAGTAATTTACTCAAAACATGACTAACATACTCTAAAATTTTACAAATAATTAAATAGATTTGGACCAAATGTTACTTTTATGTTTTACTCACAACATAGATATTTAAAATAGCAACTTACTTTTCAATTGTTTTATATCATAACATCCTACTTTCAGTTATTTATATTATAATTATTCTTAGAAAAATGTATGATGCTAATTTCAGAAATGATTTATTGTAATCAATTTTTTAAAATAAATAAATAAACAAATGATATATTTAAAGGTCGAATACATAAATATAATGATTTTCCATATACAAAATATAGTTAGTTTTAAACTTGAATTTTGAATTTGAATTTGGAAATCAAGTTCTGATAAACTAGCAATCAAATCCACTTATTTAACTGAGATGATATATAAATTATGTTCAGTTTGGCGTTTAAATGACACCAAGGCCATAACGTGCACACCATCTATTTGGTGGCATTATGCAACGTCCATTATGGGATGTGATCTGCACCACATGAGGTCATTCACCAATTATGTATTTTTCTCTCTTTATATCTATCCATCTTTCTTTTGCTTCTCTCTTCTTCTCGAGTACACCAACTTTGGTGTGGTGTTTCTCTCTTCCTCCATCTCGTTGGAGGCATTGTGCAAAATTCGCTGTGAGATGTGGTGTGCACCACATGAGACCATCCCTCAATCATGTTTTTTTTTTTTTTTCTTGCTATATACATCTCTCTCTTGCTTATCTCTTCTT
The DNA here is from genome assembly GCF_002870075.4 of Lactuca sativa. NCBI lineage: Eukaryota > Viridiplantae > Streptophyta > Magnoliopsida > Asterales > Asteraceae > Lactuca > Lactuca sativa. Next base: position 129,452,004 of record NC_056626.2, read on the forward strand.
CTTGAGTACACTAACTTCGATGTGATGCTTCACCCTTCCTCCCTCTTATCGGGGAAAAAAATCTCATGCCATGATTTGTGTACCCGAAGGCCTCATGGTGGCCGTAGGAAAATGAAGTGGCATGGTAAATTTACTTAGGTAATATTAGGCCCAGTCCTGATGGTGGGCAACCCGAGCGGTCGCCTAAGGCCCTTGTTTCTAATGGGTACAAAATTCGTAGAGTATATGATATAAATCATATAATTATATAAAGAAAAAACTAACTTATTTAAAAATGTTAGGAGAAACATTTTCCTTTAAATAATAAAAGTAAATTTTATAATGTTGTGTCTATTTTCTATTTATTTTTTTATTATATTTATGGTTTGAGGGGTTTATTTTTTCTTTTCTCTCTTGGTCCACTTTATCTTTGGACCGTCCCTCGGTAACATAAATTATCATAAGAAGGGTAACTTTGATTTTTGTTGGTCGAATTGTTCAAAATTTGCTTTCTATCTATTTGGAAATTATTATTTATGTTAAAGTTATACATATATGTTAATACATATTTTTCCTTTTAAATAAATAATTTATTTAAGAAAAACTCGTGTATTATAGTTTTATAATAGAAAATTATGCATCAATAATTGGTCATTTCAGGAACTTTCTAAATTATAATTGTAAAATGATGATAATTACCTTGAAAAGTTAGCACAAAAAGAAAGAAATAAAACAAACCTAAAATTCCAAGTATACCCCATCAAATCATCATGGCGTTTGCTTGCATAATGAAAATTTTCTCCAATAAATTGTACAAGGCGATGCCTTTTATTTGTTGATACGTCAATTATGGTCGGTCTTAGGATTTAAATGTTCATAAATGTTCTAGACAAGCTAGAAAAAAATCATTATGGTTATTATAAGTTTTTTAGTTTTAAATAAACATATATACACATTTATAATTTAATACAAGAATTTGACCCCTAAAAAATTGGATCATGTACAGTTATCTATTTTGTCCCTTCCTCAATGCTCCCAAATCATCAAGTTTATAATTTTTTTTTTTTAATTATGTCAAATAAATCTAACAAACAATGTTCTTCCTAGTGGAAAGTTGTTTTTCTCTCTAACTAAACATAATTATCTCTAATATGAGCAACTGAGCATTAGTCACAAGTCGTAACATTATATAATATCTCCATATTTTTAACATTTATGTGATTAGATATTATCCTAGTTACAATTTTCGCATTGTAAATAAAACATCATATTTGCTAAAAGACTATTCACCATCATGACTACTTTTTCTAACCCTTTTAGATAATTTGACCATCTTTTACAAAAATAATAAAAATATGATCAACTTCAAACTTATCGACTACAAAAACATATTATGAGTTGCCATATAATGGGGTATAATCTGGTAATACCTTTATCCTTTCCTAAACATGCCGAACCAGCATGTTCGAAGATGCCGAAATCATTAAACACCGAACCGGCATAACGACTTTTGAGGAAAAGAAAGAGCAGAGGGAAGGTATAAAGTGACATCAAAAAAGTAATGGTAGTATCTCAAAACTATGAGGACATAGCCTGTACGAGGATACATGGTCAAAAGATCCTAGTACATCCTCACGACAGCTGTATAACGGTACATATAGTACCAATGGTCGTACTTCGGGTGTTATACCAAAAATGCGATAAGATGGCATGTCAGGGTCGATATAGGAAGAGCTTCTCATCTCCTATACCACTATAAATAGACGTCTCGACACATCAAGAAGGTAAGTATATAGAATCCACTTCTAACTCTCGTGTATAATCAATCGAGTACATATCCTTTCGCTAACTTCAACGTCAGAGGATCGTCCGGGATCCCTTCCCGGTCGGTTACTTACGATTTGTTTGTAATCTTCAGGTCAATCTTATTCCTCGAGGAGATCGGATCCTTAAGTGAAATATGGAAGAAGGGCCTGATAGTACATCAAGTAGCACCATCCATGGGACTCTGCAACAAACAGCCAGCACAAGCACACTTGCAGGCGGAGCAAGTCCAGTCGCAAGAATACAAAACCTAGAAGGCCCAGAAGCAACCCCGCATGTTGCTACTATGGTAAGACATCAAAACATAGTCGCCGGAAAGTTTGTAAGTGACGAGGGAACGGACTTACAACGCAAAACGACAGAAGAGATGGAGCTAGACGAATTCAAAGCATTTAAAAGTTTTAGAGCCATGAGAAAGTTACAAAGTGAAAGACGAGTCCAGAAAGAGAGAGTGGGATAGAGTTTCGATCCATGCATACCAAACGGAGGACTCTAGCGAAGTAGAAAAGGATTCAGACTTACGCGAAAAAAGATCAAGCAAGGACGAGAAGGATGTAGATCGACTACCCAATGTAGAAAACACCTACAAAAGACAAGAGAAACTACTTGAAGTAATAGAGGCAAAACAATACAACCAGACATTCAAGAATCTAAACTTCCGCTCTCCATTTACGGATGACATTAACGAAACGCCCATCCCTAAAGGATTGAAGGGGCCAAAGGTTCCACCTTACGATGGCACCGAATATCCAGATGATCATGTAGCCATTTTCTAGTGGGCGATAAAGATGATACCAATGGACCCAAAATTATGGAGCCTATACTTCGCGGGAACCATGGATGGATCTGCTCGATATTGGCTTACCAGCCTACCACCTCGAAGTATAGGGAGCTTCGAAGAGATATGCCAAAACTTATGTATCAGTTTCATACAACAATGAAGGTTCCAGCAGCAAGCACACACAATATTTTCCTGTCGACAGTGTGAGGGAGAATTGACCAAAGCATATTTTAAGAGATTTAATGAGATTATTAGAAAGATGCCAACCCGGGACGATCCTATGATCATAGCGGCATTCACCTATGGGCTTTTAGAAGGGGAGCTATTTCGAAAGTTGGTAGGGTGAGAGTGGGCCAATGTAGAAGATATGATACGAAAATTTGATTGATTCCTGAGACAAGAGGATGAAAGTTCAGAAAAAGCAAGAACGGATGGAAAGGCCAGGGCGGGAAAGCAAAAAAGGAAGAGTGAATTACAAGGTACTCATCTCAGCCATAAGGGTTGTCCCGCCATTACAAGAGAATGCCACACCAGAGCGAGAGGAGAAGGTGGAATGACCGTTACAGCCATATCGGCAAGAAGCTTACGAAACCTATACTCCACGGAGCCCAAGTAGTAACGACCAAGATAAAAACAGAAAAGATCCTCGAGGCCTGAACAAATACTACGACTTTCACAAAAAAGTTGGGCCACACAGCGGAGGATTGTGAGAGTTTAAGACGAGAAAAAGAGAAAACAAAACGATCATTAAAAGTTGGAAAGCGAGCGACGAAGAGAGACGATACACCATAGTATGACGCTAAAATTGCCATGGTGCAAGGCGAAGAGGATCCTGGTGGCAAGTTGACACGAAAGTGGAAAGTAACCAACATCGAGTTCGGTCTTCATGATCCAATACCATTTGATCATAAATGGACAGACCCTCATATAATTAAAGCGACAATAGGAAGAACATTGATTAGAAGGGCTTACATGGATAATGGAAGTGTGGTCAATGGAATGTATGAACATTGCTTGAAGGGTCCACCTCAGGATATCCAAAGATACTTCAAGCCTACCACGACCACAGTGGTGGGATTCTCGGGCCAGTCCGTATGGCCAAGAGGAAAGATCTAGCTACATTTAACATTGGAAGACTATTGAGGTAACATTCAGAAAACCATATTAACCGAATTTGTAGTGGTACAAGCACCTTCTCCCTATAACATACTTTTGGGAAGAACCGATTTGTGGAAACTTCAAGTCATTTCATCCACAGTGCATGGTCTACTTATTTCCCTACTGAATAAGGGGTGGCGATAGTTCAAAGCACCACCCAAGGCCCTCCTGAGCATAGCCATGTTGTGCAACCAGAGCAAGCTGAGCCCATGGAAGAAGAAGGAGTTTCTTCAGTAGACACCGATGAGGTAATTATCAATAAAATCCACAAGGATCAGACAATCAAAATAGGGGTCAATCTTCGTAAGGTGTTGCGTGAAGGGTTAATGACGATGTTAAGAAAATACCAAGATACATTTGTATGGACACTCGCAGATATGACAGGTATCCCAAGATCAGTAATAGAGCATCACTTGAATATCGATTCCTCATGCACGTCAGTAAAACAAAAAAGTGTAACATGGACAAAGAAAGAAACGAAATCATCAACAAGGAAGTCGAAGAATTAGTAAGACCCGGGGTCATAAGGGCCACACAATTCCCAAAATGGATAGCCAATCCAGTGCTAGTAAATAAAGCAGATTGAACAATGAGGATGTGTGTCGATTTCACTGATCTCAATAAGGCTTACCCGAAAGACAGTTACCCCTTCCTAGAATAGAGAAGAAGATCGATTCATTGGGGGATATCGGTGGAAATCTTTTTTGGACGCATACAAAGGGTATCACTAAGTAAAGATGGCTACTACTGATGAAGATAAAATAGCTTTCCACACTGAGAAGGGGACCTTCTCTTATATAAAGATGCCTTTCGGTTTGAGGAATGCTGAGGAAACTTAACGGAGGTTGGTGGACAAAGTATTCGCAAAGCAAGTTGGAAGAAACATTGAGGTCTACATGGATGATATGGTATCAAGAGTAAGGGGAACAACGATTTTTTGGCAGATGTGGAAGAAACTCTCAGAAGGCTACGACAGACCAACATGAAGCTCAATCCAAAGAAATGCATTTTTGGAGTACAAAAAGGAAAGTTCTTGGGTCATATAGTAGCACAAACAGGGATAGAGGCGAGCCCCAAAAAGGTCGAAAGCTTGTTGAAAAGGACACCACTGCGAACAATGAAGGGGGTATAAGTCTTAATGGAAAGTTCGCAGCCTTGGGGTGATTTCTAGCTAAGTCAGCAGACCAAAGGATACCTTTCTTCCAAACATTGAAAACATTTATAGGGAGGAAATACATAGTATGGTAAGATAAGGCGGAAGAAGCACTTCAGAAGTTGAAACAATCCCTCATGCAACTACCGATCTTGGCAAGTCCCTTAAAGGACGAAGTCTTAATAGTGTAACTATTAGCAAGTCATGGGGTGATCAGTGCATTGTTAGTCGCAAAAAGAGGAACGAAGCAAGTCTAGTAGATTTCGTTAGTAGAGTATTGCAAGGAGAGGAACGAAATTACTCCAAAGTGGAAAAGTTGGTTTTATCCTTGGTATATGCAGCTAGACGGTTACGTAGATATTTCCAGTCACACCTCATCGAAGTATTAACCAACCAACCAATGAAGCAGATCCTATTACAGCCAAAACGTTCAGGAAGAATGACGAAACGGGCGATAGAGCTAGGGGAGCACGACATCACATATAAACCCCGAATCAACATAAAAGGGCAATATAAACCCCGAATCAACATAAAAGGGCAAGCTCTAACTGATTTTTTTATGGAAATACCAGATGACTCAAAGTCATCAATAATGACCACTCCCAAGGGCACTGGTGAGCATCCAGAAACGCCAACCAGAACATACAAGGAAACGTGTGTTGGATTAGGTGTCTAATCCTGTAACTATTTTGGTATGTACTTGACCCGATTGTGAGCATGATCCTTTTGGGTTGCCTTCACCATAGCAACTGATAGGATGAATTAATGAGAAAGAGGATTAATTATGATTTATTAACATATTATATGAATAATATATTAAAAGAGAAATCATATTGTTTAATTAATATTAGTCAAGAATTAATAAGAATTAATTTTGTGGCTAAAAGAGATTAATTAAATTGTGTAATTATAAGATAGTTGCATAAATGGGCTAATTGACTCCATAGAAGTTGGAGTGGACGAAATCTATGGGGAAACCCATAAGAATTCATCCAAGGCCTCTAAGGAGGGAGTACATGGGCTGCTTAGGGCCTAAACAGTCAAATTAGGGTTTCCTAGTTGAAAACCCTAATAGCCTACCTATATAAGGAACCCCTAAGACCCTAAAAACGTGGTGAAGTAATCCCTAAGGGTTATTGGACGTTTTTGGTGCCTCCTCCCTCTCTCTTTGTTCATCTTGTTGCATATGGTGTTTGTGAATCCATTAGAGGTGCAACATTTGAGGCACTAGGCTTTCTGAAGTCAATTACAAGAAGGATTCGGATTGTTATTGTAACATAACAATCAAGGTAAGATCTAAACTCTATTCTTTTTTCAATTTCGATTATTGTATGCTAGAACTAAGGTTTATGAGCTTTGGATGATTATTGCATGTTAATTAGACAAACTAGATCCAAAGCTTTGGGGTTTGCATGTACACCATAGGATTGATGTAGTGCTCAAAACCCATCAGTGGTATTAGAGCCTAGGCTGTTTGTTTGATGTATTTGATGTTTTGTTTAATCATTCATTGCCTGAAAATCGAAGTTTTTGGTCCTCTACCTGACTGACTCGACGAGTCAGTTGATGAACTCGGCGAGTCACGCTGACTAGGAAAGTCCAAGGGTCAGACAGAGGAAACTTCAGGATTTTTTTTGCTGATTTGGCTTGGGAAGGTTACTAAAATGTTTTTAACATTTAAAATTTGATTTTTTATGTTTGGTATTGATTATCCTAATCCAAATAGTAGATAACTGTCAATTAATTAGATAATCATTGCCTTATATGATTAACTTGATTTATTTGAATTATTTAATTGGATTATCTTGCCATAAAATGAATTAGGTCAAATTTAGATAATTACCAATTATTTGATTAATTAAATTATTTTTTAATTTGATCTAGGAAGTTTTGAAAAGTTTCAAAACTTGCACTCAAGTTTTGGAATTTAAATTTTTGATTAAAAGTTTTAAGTTTAATTATTAAATTCTAAAACGCTATTATTTTGAAAAGTTCAAATTACACCCTTATGATTTTATTAAATTAATTAAGTGTATAATTAAAAGAGAGTTAATAAATCCATAATAATATGGTTTGTATTTAATTAAATTAAAAGTATAATTTTGTTAAATTAGACCACATAGTATTTTAAAGTGTAAAATGCACTCACTATATAGAATTAAAAATTTAATATTATATGTGTATAAGTAAAATGTCAATCTTACCGTTAGTAGGCCTCATTCACAAAGCTGGTCAATAAGGGGTGTTTAAGGAAACTGCCTATAAAATGACGATTGAATGGGTATCCACTCTTACCACCACACTCTTGACTAGTGGGTCGTTAGCCGAATGGGTAGGATAGGACGCAACCTTCCATTATAAGTATAATGTAGTACGAATTAACTAAACACTTTTATAAATTCCCAAATCTTAGTTACTTTAGGAAAAAATGTGGAGTTGGTGCTATTCTATGAAATTACACTTTGTACGCTTGCTAAGACGTTAGTGGAGCGTGTGTGGTTAACCGGCACACTAATTGGGATCTAAGAAAAGGTTTTTAAGGGTGACTCGATGTTTGCCACAGATCAATGGAGCGTGTGTGGTTAACCAGCACGTCGATTAGGTGACTATAACATTGGGGGCACCATGTATGTTTGCATGGTTATCCACAACTTGTTTGTGATCCTCGGCATCCCAGTCACAAAAGAATGGCACACTCGAGATTTAAACATGTCATTGAAAAGTTCAATGAATCTCAAAAGATCTAGGAGTTTCAATTCATTTAAAAACTTAATTTTCAATTTTCGTTTTTTCATGGTGGAAATTGGTAAATCGTCATTTACCTACCTTCAAATGTTTTGCGATTTGGATTACGACATCCCTCTTCCAAATTGTAGAATATTGTGTTGGGTCCAAGCCTTGATATTTCATTCGGGTGTTATATCAAGGATTCCAATCAACTAAATTGAATTTCTCCCGTTTTGTAGATGTCAAAGTCTGACAACTATGGTCTTCCTGAATCCGTTGGAAAAAGTTTTTCCACATGAAGATGATGTTCCACGATTGGATTGTGGAAATGGAAATCATTCTTCACTTCCTCCACCTCCTCTAATAATTCTCCCTGGCCTTTGTATTCAAAGGCTTGAAAAGTTCAAAGTCACTTAAGTCCTATTGGCAAAAGGACACAAAGATGGAAAGTTTGTATGCGCTCATGTCTTGGATATGAAGTTGCATATCGATAGATTGGGAATGTTGGGTGTCGATGTCTCAAGGGAGTTGGCTGTTGACGTGGTTCTTCAGTCACTTCCCGAATCATATAGTGAGTTCATTACAGAGGACTATGTGATGGACCACGATGTAACCCTCATTGATTTGACTTATTTGCTTATTGTTGCTAAATCAACAATGATTTGGCGCACTAGTCAAGCGAATTTGTCTGGTAACTCAATGTCCCATCCTTCTATGGGAAATGACAACATTGGAAGTCTAGAAAAGTTTTCTCTATGCAAGAGAAAGGCTGAATCTTAGATAGTCCCATGTACCATTCTAGAAGAATCCATATGTTTCTACTGCCAAAAGAGAGGGCATTGGTTATGAAGCTTCCCCGAATACCTAAGAGATCTAAGAGATGGGAGATTTAAGATGTATGACTCTCCTTCAGGTAAAATCCACTATCTAACTCTATTAAGTTTTCTATTTTAGATTCTTAATACATGATGTGATAAGATTGCATTTTGATGTGTTGTAGGATCGAAGAAAAGAGAGGAAGATTATAGGAAGAAGTGAGCTGAGTCTGATCGCGATTGATTGGATCTTAAGATGCTACTTAGAGTTATGATAGATTGCTTAGGCATATGTAATAGCATAGTTTTCATTTGAATTTGCATTGTAAGGACAAGTTTATCCGAACCTTTTTATAAATAAAATAAAATTTTGAGTTTTGTCTTATTTATATATCCTTGCAATGTTATTTATGAAAATTGATGCTTGTGTGTTTCTATTGTAAGCAATATTAAGTGGATGTGATTCTTATTTATGTTATTTATGGTAGTGTCATAATTTTTCTAAGTAAGGAAAGATTACCATCGCCCAAGTATCAATTTTACAGAAGCTTGAAATCATATGATTTGAATCATGTGATGTATGGAAATCTTGGTGCTTAGGAAATTAAGACTAATTCCTTGATCACACAAGTATGTGATTCAAGTGAAGGACTAAAGGACTAGAACACAATGTTCTACACTGGTCAAGTCCACCACAAATAACAATAAGACTATTCGTCATGATTTACTAAAAGTCTAGTAAATAGGATTATGCTTACAAGATTAAGTATAATTATGAGTTATTGAAAAGTTTCAATAATAGCAGAACGAATAAGAAGAATCAATTAGGCAGAAAGATAAAAGTTTCTATAATCTGGAAAGAAGGGAGAGTACGTTTGTATCTTGTTTTATGATCGTCTTATTGATTGTGAAACCATATCACAATTGATCCTCTAGGTAAGCCTTAGTGCACTAGTATGCTAAGAAGAGGAATCAGAGATTGTTGAAATGGTTTAATCAAAAGGTGAATCATACTTCGTTCCAAAATCAATTATTAGAGTCATACTCCAAGATTGTGACTTGAGAGACACATCTTAAGAAACTCTAACACACTCATCAAATGTGAAGCATAAAATTGTTTTTCTTACTGTTGCACGTTTGAAATTGGTAAATTATGATGTCTTGGATAAGACAAAGACCAACTAATACCAATTGTGTGTAGTGTTTGTCTTGATAAGAATCTGCACTAACTCTTGAATATTTGTTTGTCAAGAAATGTTTCTTGATAAGAGAATCTTATATGTCAAGAGGTCAGTGGGAGTCTAAATGATCTTGAAAAAGGTTCGAGAACTAATCAAGAGTAAACCTATTAGATATTAGCGCACGACTTGAGGTTTGTAACCTATACTGTTGACAAAATTTTATTTCTATGCCATTCCAGTAAAGTTACTTATGTATATGAGTTCTACGAGTTCTCAATTAACTGCATAAGGGCAAGCACCTTGTTCAATGAAAGTACATTGACTAGTATAGGTGAGCTGCTAAATAACTTGGAAGCAATGGTGGGACCCTTAATGACAAGAAATTAAGAATGAACAAGTTCTGTCCATATGAGTTTGGATTTGTCACAAACATTGTCTTATGATTATGATTATGACAAATTCACATGGATAGGAACACATACACCATAAAATATAATTGTCATAAGGTTTCTCTCCATTGCATGAAAACGATTGTGAGGAAATGCTTTCACTAAGAGAGATTCTTTTCTCTGAATCCACCACTCACTCTCTTTCGGGTAGGTTTAACAAGAAAGTAAAAGCAATCTCCTCAACCTAGAAAGAGAACTCCGGGATCTTCTTTTTCTTCTTAAGAACCCGAAGGCGGTAGATCAATGTCTTCCGTCTTCGTCTGCTAGAACCTTCAAGGAAGATGCAAAAGGCAGTACAGATGATAAGAGCATCTTTGCGTCTTCTCGTCTGGATCTATATAGGGGATCGAATGCATTTGAACTCCTTCTATCTAGCGCTCTCAAGCTGAGGTAACTCGAAGCTTTGAATGGCTCCTGCCTAGCTTCCTTCCAGTGATTAGAGTCTTCTGTGGACGGTAGAACGGGGAGAGGGGGAAGGGGGAAGCAGGGCTCGAAGAACGAGCCGAGCCGTGCAAGGACGCGGGGATATAGCAAGTAAGCAGAAAGGTTCTTTAGGACCGACTACAACAAGCTCACGACTCTAATAGAAAGAAAGGGTAAGCTCTCTGCTCTATTTGCTTGCAATGCTATGCCTATCAAAGTAGGCGAACGCTTCTGTAACCTTAGACTCGTTACGCTGTTCAGGGGAAGAGAAGGTCTTGCAAGTTGGAGAGCATATGAGATTTATCCATCGCAGCATTGCATCTATCGACTGAACAAAGTAACTTTCGAAGTGGACTGGGAAGGAATGCGAATAGGTATTTCAATTGTTGGACTAAATGAATAGGCAAGGAAGGCAAGGCACTTGACTGAAAGGTCCTACCCGACTCATTCTTAGGACAGGCTTAGCTCTAGCTATCTAAAATGAAGAAATTGTACAAGGGAGAAATCCTATTTCACAAAGTAACTTCTCAAAGGTCGAAGGCGTAGTATCGATTGCTTGTGTTGGACTACCTTTATAGGATAGATCTGATATACTGTTAGGTTTTGGTTGGACTGCTTTGTACGGAATTCACTGAGATTGACTTTAGATATCGCATTTCCGGTATAGCATTTACTGTTCGAGATTTCCGGTATGTAATTGACTCGTATATAAAGAAAGAAAGTCTTTCAATTCCTAGTTCGATATTCCAGATATTCCATTAGAATGACTGATGTTGGACTAGCTGTGTTCTTTTAATGGTTTCAGTACCTGCGGGATTATTAACAGTACCTTTTTTAGAGAATGTTAATAAATTCCAAAATCCATTTCGTCGTCCAGTAGCGACAACCGTATTTTTGATTGGTACCGCAGTGGCCCTTTGGTTGGGTATTGGTGCAACATTACCTATTGATAAATCCCTAACTTTAGGTCTTTTTTAAATTGATTCAATTGTGAAATAAAATATCACGACGTATGTATCTAGGGAACAGTCGCTTCAAAGTGAATTCTCCCTAGATACATCTATTCAATTAAATTATGAATCTATGCCAATTCCGAATATATGAATTGTCCTAAAGATTCAAAACCTATTTTCGGCCTTTTTCTAAAAAAAAGATGAAAAAAAAATCCAATGAATTTAAAACTTATTTTTCGGTAAATCAATTACGAAATTTTTTTCTAGAATGCCTAAAATTTGTTTGACATCTTCTATGCGAAAATGTTCCATTTTCATAAGATCTTCTTGACTGTTATTCAAAAGGTCCAACAATGTATATATATTGGACCTTTTGAGGCAATTATAGATCCTGGGAGGCAATTCTGATTGGTCAATAAAAATCGATTTCAACGCCATTTTTTTTTATTTTTTGTTAGTTTAGCCAATTTATCATAAAAGGTAAAAGGGGGTAAAGGAACCATGTGTTGATTGCCCTCTAAATTTAAATTTTCTTCTTTGGTATGTAAAAAGGGAATCAATAAATCAATCAAATTCCGGGAGGCTTCATAAAGTGCTTCTTTAGGAGTTAAACTTCCATTTGTCCATATTTCGAGAAATAGTATCTCTTTGTTACCATTTTCATAAGAATGAATACTATGATTCGCATTTCGAACAGGCATGAATACAGGATCTATAGGATAACTTCCATCTTGAAAGGTATTTGGCGCTTTTATAAGATATCCGCGATTCTTCTCTATCTGTAATCCAATAACCAACTCAATGGGTTCCGTCAAGCTAGCTATATGCTGTGTATTATCGAGGATTTCTACATAAGGCGGTAAGATGATATCTTGAGCAGTTACATATCCGGGGCCCCTGACACAAATAGACGCCTCACAAGTTCCATAGAGATTACTTCTCAATACGATTTCTTTTAAATTCATTAAAATTTCATGTACTGATTCTTGAATACCCATTATGGTAGAATATTCGTGTGATATTTTCTCAGATTTTGCGCGTGTGATACATGTTCCTTCGATTTCTCCAAGCAAAGCTCTTCGCATAGCAATGCCTATTGTGTCTGCTTGACCTTTCATAAGCGGAGACAGAATAAAGCGCCCATAAAGAAGACGCTTACTGTCTGCTGCTGATTCAACACACTTCCACTATAGTGTCCGAGTAGATACTGTTATTTTCTCTCGAACCATAATAATATTATTTGATCAGATCATTGAATCATTTATTTCTCTTGTTTCTCTTCCTTTGTTTCTCTTGCTATTGAAATATCTTCAATTTTTATTTCTACACACGTCTTTTTTTCGGGGGTCTGATCATAGGTGAAATCCAACCCCTTCTCTGCTCCTTTCCTGACCCTTTCTAAGCTCTTGGATCCTGCCCTGCGCCTCTCTAGGCTTCGCTATCGCTCATGACTGGTATATGGATCTCTCTCTATGTAGTGGTCGGCCTTCTAGAAGCTTCGCCAGAAGCGACTAGTCGCTTCCCGAATGGCTTTCAGTGCCCCTAGCACGAGATCATCGAGCTGCACTTGAATTAAGAGGTTGGGTAGCTCCCGAACCTTCTTAAACTTCTTCCCCGGATTTCTTCGAGACTTCAACTTCACTTCTCAATCGTCTAAAAGAAAAGGTGGTCTGTTCCTGGTAAAGGTATTTTTCTATTCACTGGACACCCACTGAAACGACCTCTATAGTTTAGGGCTCAAACGGCGGCTCTGTCCTACCTTACTTCTCAACCAAACCAGATTAAGCAAAGCACGCAAAGACGTCCACTGTCTATTCATGTTATTCTTTTTATCCTCGAGCGGCGGTGGGGCCTATTGATTCGGGGGCATCAAAGACAGATCTTATGGCGAGATCGAGGAAGTGTGGTGTGGTGGGCGAAGCGCTAGTGCCCTATATATAAGGCGCTTGCCTCTCTTGTTTGAACTACTTGATAATTAGACTTTCGCGGAGATGCCTGGTATAGATACCTTCTTACTACATTCTCAGACGGACTTTTTTTCTAATTGTTTTGAATTCACTTGACAGAGATGCCAGGGCAAGCTCACTTGGAGTGATAGACCTTGTTTTCCCGCTTTATTCTCTCTGAGTTACGGCAAAGGTAGTTCGGTAAGCCTCGTCATCTAGTATGACCAAAGCATTAGCCCTGTCTCTATCCTTGGGCTAAGGGCGCATAGACTGGACTTAGTGAGGTGAGGTAGCTTAGGATGATGAAACCGTACCTTCTCACTTTCGGACTTTCTTGCTGGCTTGACTTCTTGACTTAGAGCTTTCACGTGGCAATCGTTGATGGAAAAAAGAGTGATCAAAATATAAAATAAAGAGGTAGTTGACAGAGGTAGAATCGGCATCTGTCTCGCCTGCTGGAAAGCTTGACTTGGCTATTGAAATCAGCAGCAACAAATCAACTTAATTAAGATTAAGAAGAATCCGTTCTTGGAAGAAGTCCTCACTTACCTTATAGTAAAATATCTGACAACAGATGCGGATTATGTAGCAAATGCCGCTAATGCGTAACACATTTTAAGGAGATAGCGATTGTGTAAATTGCATTCGCTAATTCGATTATGATTACGGCATCCCTCTTCATAGTTCGAATTGTGAGATTTGACAATTAATTTGAACATTTAAGACTTATTATTATAGGTTCTAAAATGGTTTAGACACACATATGAGCTTTCTAAGGAAATGTGTATGAGGTTGAGAAGCTTAGATAAAGGCTTATCGAAGCATGTCGTATTAGAAATATGAACTTTGGAAGTCAATAAGTATTGATTTCTAGAAGTCCAACTGTTTTCTGAATACGTGTCAAAGCTAGTGGGAGTATAAGTGTTATGCTGGTATGGAGATAATTATCATGTTAGTGGGAGCATGATTATTATTTTAATTGTTGCAAGTTAGCAATATTAATTATAGAAAACAAAAGTTTCACTGTGCGAAGTTGCATGGGTTGAAAAGTTGTTTTGCAATAATTAAGGGAGAGAATATTATACTTCGTTTCGAAATCTAAAAGCTTGGATCGAGAAATTTTAATCAAATTTAGTCAAAGGACATATATGGATGTTATGTTGAAAAGATTCAACTTAAAAGGATTCTATATATGGCAATATTATAGCAAGGAATTGGTAAAGTATCACGGTTTTCATTACGAATCGTGTCCCATACACTTCGGGTATAGGATCGATTGCATATGCTGTAATATTCGACCGTTCTAAAATTTTCCAAATGCCTAGGGCATTAAGAGGGAAAAGGGACTAGAACCGGTTTGACTAAAATAATTGAACAACTGTCAACAACAATCTAAGGTTCGTTAAGGATTAGTCGCTTGTGAGCAGTTGGAAGTATAGTAACGAATGGACCACACTGAGATTATTATGATTAGATATGATTCTATTAATAATGAGTTGTCGTATGGAAAATATGGAAATGTTTCCATATTGGAAGTTGGACGTTAAAAATTTATGTCTAGATTAAGAACTTTTATGCAAGAAGGATATTCAAAGGAATGTACTTTGAATGAGAGACTTCACATCTATGGAATTGTCTTGTAACAATCTCCAATAGAGGACTTTTTAATATCATTGGCAAAGTCTTGATGGCTTTGGTGCTGTGAAATTACGAAAGGACAGTTGCATAAAATGTTAGAATCTATACAGATTCTAATAATGACAAGAATTTTGTGTTCTTATACTAACGGTAAGGGTTAGGGATTGTGAAATGAGCATCATTGAAAATGTTTTCAATTGATCTATTTCACAAAGTATGGACCATAAGTAAACAGAGTGTGCATGCTTGGTGCATAGGACAACTGGTGTTATAATTCAAGTAATAAGTTGATTATCCGAAACATTATACAATGAATATTGTGTAATCAATATGGTGACTAAATAAAAAGGAGTTTTATTTATACTCAAAAGTTTGGGGCCATATTAGATTCGATTATTATTGTGTTTCACTTTACATGCTTTGACTTCCTAAATAATAAGATTATTCGAATGTTCCATAGTCGCTCATACCTTGGGAGTAGGTATGAAAGAAGATTGTCATGAATTGGGTTGTAGATTGTCTAAAGTGTACTAGACATAGCAAAAGTTTGCTGCAACGTTCATTAGTGCTTATGAATAAGATTTGAGCATTGGATTAAACCCACGCTCACTTGGATCGTTTCATGGATTTTATCACGAGTGATTGGTGAGATGATAATATCTTATATTCTTGAAACCGAGACGTGTGATTTGTATTCTGCAAGTCGGTTGCACATTGATAATATGTAAACGCACCAGTAACTTGGTGATATAAAACATATTGTTGTGTGTGATTTGATGAGTAGGTACAAGCGAGCATTGAGTCATAGTTTATCTGTTCCTTTTATCCAAAGTGGGATAAAAGCGATACCTGTGGGACCCTCGATGATTTAGTGATGACACCTTAAGTGCTTGGCTAAGCCAGAACTGAGTTGATGTGTTCAATTGTAGTCTGTTGTCAGTCGTCATAAATCGGAAATCGGGAAACAACACATGAACAGAGAGTATGATTAAAATCCATGTCTCAGTTCATACGAGATCTAGAATGGAGGAATATATGATCCCTTATCTAAAGGACACATTTTTGATATGATCAGAGTTCGACAACGGCTTTTGAAAACTACGATTGCTGATCAGGTTCCGAACTCATACGCAATATAGTTATTAAACTCATCCAAGTGGGAGACTGTTGGATTAGGTGTCTAAGCCCATAACTATTTTGGTATGTACTTGACCCGATTGTGAGCATGGTCCTTTTGGGTTGCCTTGACCACAACAACAGATAGGATGAATTAAGGAGAAAGAGGATTAATTATGATTTATTAATATATTATATGAATAATATATTAAAAGAGAAATCATATTGTTTAATTAATATTAGTCAAGAATTAATAAGAATTAATTTTGTGGCTAAAAGAGATTAATTAAATAAAGGGGAATGATTGTGTAATTATAAGATAGTTTCATAAATGGGCTAATGGACTCCATAGAAGTTGGAGTGGACGAAATCTATGGGGAAACCCATAAGAATTCGTCCAATGCCTCTAAGGAGGGAGTCCATGGGCTGCTTAGGGCTTAAGCAGTCAAATTAGGGTTTTCTAGTTGAAAAACCTAATAGCCTACCTATATAAGGAACCCCCAAGGCCCGAAAAATGTGGTGAAGTAATCACTAAGGGTTCTCTGACGTTTTTGGTGCCTCCTCTCTCTCTCTCTCTCTCTCTCTCTCTCCTTGTTCATCTTGTTGCATATCGTGTTTGTGACTCCATTAGAGGTGCAATATTTGAGGCACTAGGCTTTCGGAAGTCAATTACAAGAAGTATTCAGATTGTTATTGTAACATAACAATCAAGGTAAGATCTAAACTCTATTTTTTTGTATATTTCGATTATTGTATGCTTGAATTAGGGTTTATGGGTTTTGGATGATTATTGCATGTTCATTAGACAAACTAGATCCAAAGCTTTAGGGTTTGTATTTACACCATAGGATTGATGTAGTGCTCAAAACCCATCAACGCGGGCATTTAACATTGATGGGGCATCAAGCAAAGATGGGTTAGGAGCGGGCATCGTCATCACTAGTCCGTATGGAAACAAATCAACCTATGCCTTATGATTCAATTTCAAGCGTTCGAACAATAAGGCGGAGTATGAAGCCCTGCTAGCAGGGTTACGACTGGAAATAAGCATGAACGTCTCGCATGTTGAAGTATTTAGCGACTCGATGTTGGAGGTCAACCAAATTAAAGGAACATACGAAGCCAAAGAAAAACACATTCAAAAGTACTTGACTCAGACATAGATATGGCTTGCTAAGTTTGAAACATTCGAAATCACACAAGTTCCACAATCAAAGAAGAAAGAAGCAGACGCTTTAAGCAAACTCACATCAGTAGCTTTCAGTCACCTGTCAAAAACGGTCCTACTGGAGGTATTGACAAGAAAAAGCATTGATAAACCGTAGAGTGAAACCATGGCATTATAGGAAGAAGTTTCATGGATGACACCTTACATCCTTTTTTCTGAAGAAATGAGTACTGCTGGAGGACGCGAAAGAGGCAAGAAAGATGCGAGTTAATGCAACAAACTATACTATGTATGGGGGTCGATTGTACAGGAGGGGTCATTCCACCCCATTGCTGAAATGTGTAACGAACAGAGAAGTAGACACAGTAATGCAGGAAATACACTCTATGGTCTCTGGAGCACACGGAGGATCACGTGCAACCACCTAGAGGATCCTTCGGGCACGATACTGTTGGATAAGGTGTCTAAGTCCATAACTATATTTAGTATGTACTTGACCTGACTTGGCATGGTCCATTTGGGTTGCATTGACATCTCAACTGTTGGATAGACAAAATGAGAAAAAGGACACTTACAATTTGTTAATATATTTTAAGTTCTAATATATTAATATGAAATCATATTATTTAATTTGTATTGATCAAAAATTAATTTTGTGATAAAAAAGAGACTAATTAAATGTATGGGGATTGATTTGTAAATCATTCATTCTTATATAGTGGGCTTATGGTTCAGGATTGACTAGATTGGGCTAGGACCCATTGGGTGCTCCATGGATGCTACATGGAGGTTATAACCCATGGATCATGGGGGAAATGAAAATCCATGAACATTAGGGTTACATGGTGTAACCCTACATGTGGCACACTATATAAAGAGCTCCATAGCTAGCAAAATCGGCCACTATTGCAAGTCAAGGAGGGCTAGCCGATTTTGTGATCAAAGTGTTCTTCTCTCAAGTTTTTCAAGAGTTGTAGTGTTGTGTGAAACATTTGAGGCATCACATTTGACGTGCTAGGCTCACAAAGTCTTAAGGAATCCAAGCAACTACAAATGTATGTCATTCTACTAGTTTTTATATTACAAGTACCCCATGCCATGCTAGTTAGGATGTAAACCTTGGAAAATTCTTATTTGCATGAATATTAGAGAAAACATAGATCCAAGGTTTCTAGGGTTGCATGTACACCATAGGAGTGTTAGAATGCTCAAAACCCATCAGTGGTATCAGAGCCTAGGCTTGTTTTTTATTTTTTTTTTTGTATTTGATGCAAACTGCTTGAAAAATTCGATTTTTCTGCTCACTATTCAGTAAACTCGTCGAGTTCATAGGGGGACTCGATGAGTCCAAGTGAAAATGCATTCTAATCATCGAGTAGGAGCCCCTGTGTACAGAATTTCGAGTTTTGCTGCTAGAAATGGACTAGAAACATTACCCTAAACTGTTTGGACTTATAAAACATGTTTTTGATGGTGTAATGACTATGCTAATCCATTTTCAATGGTTATTATCAAAATTTCAAGTTTTTTTATATGTGTTTATGTGATTCTTAAAATTGTTGATATGAATGTTCAAACTTATGAGTTTTAGAAGATCATAGGAATTATTTGCAAATTGTTTGTTAGTGTAATTCTTGATCTTAATGCCTATTGATGGAGTCCATAATTTGTCCTCAAGTTATGGATTACCAAAAGTCACTTCTTTATATTGTCATTAAAGAGACATAGGTTACATAAAATGAAGAGTCTTTATTTTAATAAACCATTAAACCCATAAGTTATGTATATGAAAGGTTTTGATTAAGTTTTAAAACATGCCCTCAAGTTTTGGAATTTGTAAAGTCACTTTAGAAAACTTTAATTCCAAAACCTAGAGTTTTAAAAGTTAAAATTCAACCCTTATACTTTATAGTACTATAAGTTAATTATATATATATATATATATATATATATATATATATATATATATATATATATATATATATATATATATATATATATATATAAGAGCAAGTCAGTCTTACCGTTAGTAGGCCTCATTCACGAAGCCAGTCTATAAGGGGGGTTTAAGGTTGTTGCCTATAAAATGGCAGCTTAATGGGTGTCCACTCTCACCCACCGCTTCCTTGATCGGTGGAGGGTCGTTAGCCGAACGGGTAGGACAAGGACTATAATCCTCATTAAAAGTATAATGAAAAAAATAAAGTAACTAAACCTTTTATAAATTCCCAATCTTAGTTACTTTAGGAAAATGTGAAATTGGTGTTAACCCATGAAATTACACTTTGTACCTTACCAAGTCATTGGTGGAGCATGTGTGGGTAACCAGCACACTAACATGGACTAGTAAGAGTGGCAAAGGGTGACTTAATATTTATCATAGATTGGTGGAGCGCGTGTAGGTAACCGGCACATTGATTAGGTGATAAACATTAAGGGTACCAAGTAAATTTGCATGATTATTCACACCTTGTTTGTGATCCTCGACATCTGAGTCATAAAGTTGAGAGGTCACAATCGAGATTTAAATATGCCATTGAAAAGTTCAATGAATCTCTAAAGAATCTAGGAGTTTCAGTCCAATTAAAACCTAATAATTTATTTTCTTTTTCATGGTGGAAATTGGTGAATCGTCATTCACCTTCCTTCAAATATTTTATAGCTTGGATTACGGTATCCCTCTTCCAAGTTATAAAGTATTGTGTTGGGTTCTAGACTTAATATTACATTTAGGTGTCTTATTAAGGATTCTAAGTCTAATCTAAACTCATCTTTCTTCTTTTCAGATGTCTTCCAACAATGCTGCTTCTGGCTCGAACCCTATTGGCTCCTTCTCTCTCATGAACCTTTGTGGGAGAGTTATCTTTGATGGTTCCAACTTTAATTATTGGATCAGGAACATCAGGATGGTCACACGTTTCAAGGAAAAGGAATATGTCCTTGACAAGGAGCTGAAAGATATTGATGAGTCAACTACTACTCCAGAGGAGATCAATGACTTCAGGGCACATGAGAGAGATGCTACCAAAGTGGCATGTATCATATTGGCCACAATGACAGCTGAACTCCAGAAGTCCTATAAGGACTTTTACCCTTTTAAGATGTACATGGACTTGATGGACCGCTACCATCAAAGTGCTCGTCAAGAGAGGTATGAAATCATCTCTTCCATGATAACAACCTGAATGAAGGATGGGGAGTCCATCACGGGCCACATGCAGAAAATGCAGAGGTTTGTGGACCGTTTGCTGAAGTTGAATGTGAACTTCCCCAAGGAGTTGGCTATTGATATCAAATTGCACTCCTTACCTTCTTGTTATGATCAATTCTGAATGACATATCACATGAACAAGGAGGAGGTCATACTCAGCAAACTTCAAGGGATTTTGAAGACCGTTGAAACTGGTCTTAAGGGCAAATCGGTTGCTACTACTCCAACTCCTACCGCCGCCCTTATTATGACAACCATACAAAGTAGAGGGAAGAAGAGGAAGACCCCTTCGAAGGGTACCAAGGGAAAGTCTCTTTATGGCTCCTCTTCAAGTGGTACCAAAGGTGGTTCTATCACTCCTTCTTCCAACCCAAAAGAAGCTCAATGCTTCTATTGTTAGGAAAAGGGGCACTGGAAACGAAACTGCCCCAAGTACCTGCAAGATGTTAACGATGGGAGGTCAAACCTACCCATGCATGTATTTACACTATATTGTCTAATAACTCATCACATTCTAATTATTGGGTTCTTGATACAGGTTGTGGTATTCATATATGTTCTGATTTGCAGGGCCTAAGAAGAAGTGAGGATGTGGAGCACGGAAAGATAAACTTGATCATGGGTAATAGGAAAGTTTCACCTGTCACCAAGATTGGAGTTTATTCTTTGTTGCTAGATAGTGGTTTAGTGTTAGATCTGAATAAGTGTTGTTACTCGTATGAAATGGCGAGAAATATTATTTCCTTTCATGGTTTGTACAAACAAGGATTTACTTTTTCATTTGATAATGAAGTTGGTGGTATTAATGCTTTTTATAATAATGTTTTTATTTTAAATCATTACCTTGTAATGGTGTATATGAAACTGTGTCGGTTGTAGAAAACTTAGGAAATATTGTATTACATTTCAATTCTTCCACTAGTTTGGATAAATCATCCTTATGGCATTGTCGTCTTAGACATGTCAACAACAAGCGCATAGGCCAACTCCAGAAGGCTGGAGTTTTGGAGTCGTTTGACTTAAAGTCAGATGATAGTTGCGAGTCTTGTTTACTTGGAAAAATGACAAAGTCACCCTTCACTGGTACTTATGCTAGGGGTGAAGGTTTGTTAGACCTCATACACATAGATGTGTGTGGACCCTTCAGAACCGCCACAAGGGATGCTAACCGCTTTTATGTGACTTTTACAGATGATTATAGCAGATATGGTTATGTCTACTTAATCAAGCATAAGTCAGAAAATTTTGTAAAGTTCAAAGAGTTTAAACAGAGTTGAGAATCAGCTGGGCAGGAACATTAAGATGTGCCGATCCGATCGAGGAGGAGAGTATCTTAGTACAGAGTTCCTTGACTATCTTAAGGAATGTGGAATTGTTTCACAATTGACACCTCCCAGGACACCACAGCTTAACGGTGTGGCTGAGAGGCGTAATCGAACCTTGATGGACATGGTTTGCTCCACGATGAGTTGAGCTTCGTTACCAATCTCATTCTGGGGGTATGCCTTGGAGACTGCCACCCATATCCTAAATCTAGACCCTACCAAGAAGGTTGCCAAAACACCTCATGGGATGTGGACTAGGAAAGTTCCCAATTTAGACCACATCAAGATTTGGGGTTGCGAAGCTTTCGTGAGACGTAAGTCTCAGGACAAGCTCGAACCTCGAAGCAAGCGATGTATTTTCATCGGCTACCCACATAATTTTTTTGGTTACATCTTCTATAGACCCAGTGAGAATATGGTCTTTGTAGCAAGAAGAGGGGTCTTTCGTGAGAGAAAATTCATAAGCCAAGGAAACAGTGGGAGGCAAATTGATCTTGAAGAAATTAAAGAGTCAAGCAGTGAAGGAACCTCAAACCCTAGCAATCAACCTGAGGAGGAAACTCTTGTTGATGAGTCCATACCTCTGAGGCGGTCCACAAGAGTTAGGAATCTGCCTGATCATTACTATGGTTTTTATATTACTACGAAAGGTGATAAATTTATCAGTGATAGGACACTGGTAAATTTAGATGAGCCTAACAACTTTAAGGAAGCCATGGCAGGCCCTGAGTCCGCCAAATGGAAAGAGGCCATGAACAACGAGATTCAGTCCATGTATGACAATCAAGTTTGGAACTTGGTTGAGAATGTACCGGGTCGTAAGACGGTCGGGTGCAAATGGATCTTCAAGAATAAGACTGACATGGATGGAAATGTACACACTTATAAAGCACGACTGGTTGTGAAGGGCTTTACTTAAACTCCGGGAGTTGACTATGATGAGACCTTTTCACCAGTAGCAAAGATTAAGTCTATTAGGGTGTTGCTAGCCATAGTTGCATTTCATGATTATGAAATATAGCAAATGGATGTCAAAACTGCTTTCCTTAATGGAAAATTGGCTGAGGATGTATATATGAGTCAGCCAGAGGGTTTTGTCGATGAAAAGCACCTAATAGAGTGTGTAAGGTTGAGAAATCCATCTATGGATTAAAGCATGCATCTCGCAAATGGAATCTTTGTTTCGATGAGAAAGTCAAAGAGTTTGGTTTTTCGAGGAGTGAAGATGAGTCTTGTGTATATGTTAAGGCTAGTAGGAGTTTATTTAGCTTTTTGGTACTGTATGTGGATGACATACTACTCATTGGAAATGACATCCCAACCTTGCAGGAAGTTAGATCCTGGCTTGGGAAGTGTTTCGCTATGAAGGACCTTGGAGAAGCTGCCTATATCCTAGGGATAAGGATATTGAGAGAAAGGAGTAAAAGAATAATTAGACTTAGTCAAAGTACCTACCTGGATAAGGTTCTGAAAAGGTTCAGCATGCAGAATTCCAAGAAAAGCGACTTACCGATCCAGACTAACGCCTAACTGAGTAAGACTCAGAGCCTGAGTACAAAGGCTGAGATAGTTGAGATGAGTCAAGTGTCGTATGCTTCCGTTGTTGGCTCGATCATGTATGCTATGACTTGTACTCGCCCTGATGTGGCTTTTGCTTTGAGTATGGTCAGCAGATATCAAGGGAATCCGGTTAAGGCTCACTGGACCGCGGTGAAGAATATTCTCAAGTACCTACGAAGGAATAGGGATTGGGTCCTTACCCTTGGTGGGAGTGATGAATTGAGAGTAGTGGGGTATAGTGATGCTGGCTTCCAGAATGATAGGGATAATTTCTGCTCTCAGTCGGGTTGGGTCTTTACCCTAAATGGAGGAGCGATTTCTTGGAAAAGTTCCAAGCAGAAAACAGTGGTTGATTCAACTTGCGAATCAGAGTACATAACAGCAAGTAAGGCGGAGAATGAGACTATATGGCTAAAGAACTTCATTGGAGACCTTGAAGTTGTACCAGCTATTAAGGAGCCTTTGGAGATTTTCTGTGACAACGCGGGTGCAGTTGCCTTAGCTAAGGAACCTAAGGATCACGGGAGATACAGACACATCGATAGAAAATACCATTTCATTAGACATCGAATAGAAGAAGGAATCCTCATGGTAAAGAGGGTATCATCAGATGAGAACCCAACAGATCCCCTCATGAAAGGACTATGTAGGGTTAAGCATTTTCAGCATGCGAGGCACATCAGGCTGAAGGATGATATTAGTTTTACAGATCGGATAGCTATTTTTGAAACTTGTAAAATGTAAATTGACATTTGATGATTAAATAAAAGTTGTTGTTTATTTATAAGTAAAGTGTTGCTATCTTGTGTCAATTATTTATTATTGTTTCAATTTTGCATGTGTTGACTTCCAGAATAATTTCTTTATTCAAACTCTCCATAGTCTGTCATATGTTGGAAGTAGATATGAATCAAGACTATCATGAATTGGGTTTGTAGATGTCTAAGGAGCTAGACATAGAAAATGGTTGCTACAACATTCATGAGTACTCATAAGTTCTGAGTGTTGGATTCAACCCACGCTTACTTGTATCACTTCATGGAATTTATCTCTAGTGATCGTGAGATGATAATATCATATAAGTCTTCAAACCTAGAGATATGAGTTGTTGACTATGAGTTGATTATACATTGATTGTACGAAAACGCATTGGTAAGTCGATATTATAAAACGTGCCTTTGTGTATGATTCAACAAGTAGTAGAACAAGCATATGAGTCGAAGTTTATCTGTTCCTTCTAGTCCTTGGAGGATTAGAAGCGATATCTGGGCCCCTCGATGATTTTGTTTTGACCTATGTACCGGGCCCGGTCAGAACCAAATTGATGTGTTCAGTTTAGTTCTATGTCAAACAAATCAAAAATCGGGAAACAAACTGTTGTACAATAAGTACGACATTGTTCCATGTATTTGTCCGACTGATATCTAGAAAAGAGGATTATATGATCACTTATCATAAATGGCGCATCATCATCTCAGTTTCACGAGACTTTGAAAGAGCTACGATTGCTAGTCGGTTCCTGAAGTCATACTTGTAACTATAGTTATTAGACTTATCCAAGTGGGAGACTGTTGGATAAGGTGTCTAAGTCCATAGCTATATTTAGTATGTACTTGACCCGGCTTGGCATGGTCCATTTGGGTTGCATTGACATCTCAACCGTTGGATAGACAAAATGAGAAAAAGGACACTTACGATTTGTTAATATATTATAAGTTCTGATATATTAATATGAAATCATATTAATTAATTAGTATTGATCAAGAATTAATTTGGAATTAATTTTGTGATAAAAAAGAGACTAATTAAATGTATGGGGATTGATTTGTAAATCATTCATTCTTATATAGTGGGCTTATGGTTCATGATTCACTAGATTGGGCTATGACCCATTAGTTGCTCCATGGATGCTCCATGGAGATTATAACCCATGGATCATGGGGGATATGAAAAGCCATGCACATTAGGGTTTAAATGGTGTAACCCTACACGTGGCACACTATATAAAGAGCTCCATAGCTAGCAAAATTGGCCACTATTGCAAGTCAAGGAGGGCTAGCCGATTTTGTGATCAAAGTGTTCTTCTCTCAAGTTATTCCAAGAGTTGTAGTGTTGTGTGAAACATTTGAGGAATCACATTTGAGGTGCTAGGCTCACAAAGTCTTTAAGGAATCCAAGCAACTACAAAGTTATGTCATTCTACTAGTTTTTATATTACAAGTACCCTATGCCATGCTAGTTAGGATGTAAACCTTGGAAAATTCTTATTTGCATGAATATTAGAGAAAACATAGATCCAAGGTTTTTGGGGTTGCATGTACACCATAGGAGTGTTAGAATGCTCAAAACCCGTCAGATACTTCTAGCCTTCTATGACCTGCGACACAGAAACATTCATCAAGAAATTCCACGACTGTCAGATACACGCGAATGTACCAGCACTACCGCAATAAGATATGGTTAGCATCACAAGCCCATGGTCATTCCTTCAACGGGGAATTGATATCATGGTCCCTTTCCATGAAGCACCAGGAAAGCTCAAATTCCTTATCATAGCAATAGACTAGTTCACTAAATGGGTCGAAGTTGAAACAGTCGTGGTCATAATCGGGGAAAGAGTTATCAAATTCGTGTGGAGACAAATTGTTTGACGCTTTGGCCTACCCCATACTATTATAATCGACAATGGAAATAGTTTGTTGAAAACCCTTCAAGAATTGGTGCTAGGAAACTGAGATCCATCAGAACTTCACCTCGGTGGCTCATCCTCAAGCAAATGGTTAAGTAGAAGTGACAAATTGAACTCTGGTAAAGGGAATTAAGAAGTGGTTAGGAAAAGCCAAAGGAAATTGGGCTGATGAACTACAACATGTGTTATGGGCATATCGAACCACGGTGTAAACATCGACTAAAGAAATTCCTTTTGTCTTGGTGTATGGAACAGAAGAAGTCATTCCTATAGAAGTCACAATTTGAACTACCCGAACCAGTAATATAAAAATACGGACGAACACAATAGATCTCCGAACAAATCTAGATCTGCTAGAAGAAAAACGAGAAGAGTATGCAATACGGCAAGCCAACTACAAAGAATTAGTAGAACGGTACAACAACACCTAGGTAAAAAGTTGTCGTGTGCAGTAGGTGATTTGGTTTTGTGCAAAAATGAAGCTAGTAGGAAAGAGCCCATGGGAAAACTTGGCCCAAACTGGGAAGGGCCATATTAGCTGATCGAAGTACGACAAAGTGGAGCGTACGTTCTAGAGACATTAGATAGGATCTGGCTACCAAGAACACGGAGCACGCGTAACCTCCAAAAATTCCACGTTTGAAAATGGCAGCGCAAGGTAACCAGGAAGGAAGGAATCAAGCAATGACGACATTTTAGATTTCAGAACTTTTTTTGTTCTTTTTTGGATGTAACTCGATTAATTATTCTAAAATGATATATTCCATTCTTTCAAAAACTACCATTTACGAATAGACTAAGCTAATAGCTTAGAACTATCGCCATAATCATCCACATTATAGCTCAATGTAAATTTTACTCGAACCCTAGGGTCATGCCTAATGGTTCGAGCAATTTAAAATCATCTCCATAATCATCCACATTATGGCTCGATGTTATTTTTACTCGAACCTTAGGGTCATGCCTAATGGTTCGAGCAATTTAAAATCACCGCCATAATCATCCACATTATGGCTCGATGTTATTTTTACTCGAACGTTAGGGTCATGCATAATGGTTCGACCAATTTAAAATCATCGCCATAATTATCCACATTATGGCTCGATGCTATTTTTACTCAAACCCTAGGGTCATGCTTAATGGATTGATAAATTTAAAATCATCGCCATAATCATCCACATTATGGCTTGATGTTATTTTTACTCGAACCTTAGGATCACGCATAATGGTTCGAGAAAATTAAAATCATCGCTATAATCATCCACACTATGGCTCGATTTTATTTTTCCTCGAACCTTAGTGTCATGCGTAATGGTTCGAGCAATTTGAAATCATCACCATAATCATCCACATTATGGCTCATTGTTATTTTTAATCGAACGTTAGGGTCATGCCTAATGGTTCGAGCAATTTAAAATCATCGCCATAATCATCCACATTATGGCTCAATGTTATTTTTACTCGAACCCTAGGGTCATTCCTAATGGTTCGAGCAATTTAAAATCATCCCCGTAATCATCCACATTATAGCTTGATCTTATTTTTACTTGAACCTTAGGGTTATGCCTAATGGTCCGAGCAATTTAAAATCATCTCAATAATCATCAATTGTATGGCTCGATGTTATTTTTACTCAAACATTAGAGTCATACCTAATGGTTCGATCAATTTAAAATCATCGCCATAATTATCCACATTATGGCTCGATGTTATTTTTACTCGAACCTTACAATCATGCTTAATGGTTCGAGCAATTTAAAATCATCGACATAATCATCTACATTATGGCTCGATGTTATATTTAGTCGAACCTTAGGGTCATGCCTAATGGTTTGTGAAATTTAAAATCATCACCATAATCATCCACATTATGGCTCGATGTTATTTTGACTCGAACCTTAGGGTCATGCCTAATGGTTCGAGCAATTTAAAATCATCGTCATAAGCATCCACATTATGGCTCAATGTTACTTTTACTCGAACCTTAGGGTCATGCCTAATGGTTCAAGCAATTTAAAATCATCACCATAATCATCCACATTATGGCTTGATGTTATTTTACTCGAACCTTAGGGTCATGCCTAATGGTTCAAGAAATTTAAAATCATCGTCATAATCATTCACATTATGGCCCGATGGTATTTTTACTCGAACCCTAGGGTCATGCCTAATGGTTCGAGTAATTTAAAATCATCACCATAATCATCCAAATTATGGCTCATTGTTATTTTTACTCGAACCTTAGGGTTGTGCATAATTGTTCGAGCAATTTAAAATCATCGCCATAATCATCCACATTATGGCTCGATGTTATTTTTAATTGAACCTTAGGTTCATGCCTAATGGTTCAAGCAATTTAAAATGATCGTCATAATCATCCACATTATGGCTCGATGTTATTTTTACTCGAACCTTAGGGCCATGCCTAATGGTTCGAGCAATTTAAAATCATTGCCATAAACATCCACATTACGGATCGATGTTATTTTTACTCGAACCTTAGGGTCATGCCTAATGGTTCGAGCAATTTAAAATGATCGACATAATCATCCAATTATGGCTCAATGTTATTTTTACTCGAAACTTAGGATCATACCTAATGGTTCGAGCAATTTATAACCATTGCCATAATCATCCACATTATGGATCGATGTTATTTTCACTCAAACCTTAAGTTCATGACTAATGGTTCGAGAAATTTAAAACCGTCTCCATAATCATCCACACTATGGCTCGATGTTATTTTTACTTGAACCTTAGGGCCATGCCTAATGGCTTCGATATTATTCTTCCTCAAACCTTAGTCTCATATCTAGAAGTTCGACCAGTGCTAAACGTCGCCATAATATGCCTCATCATTCGATTCTCAGGTTAAAGCCCGGTGGATCAAATTATATGTTAAACATAACATTCAAGTTTGTGGTTAAAGCATTTCAGGATCTGACAAGCACTTAGAGTCAATAGAAAGGCTGGATGTCAGCCCTGGGCAATAAAAGACCAATCGAAACTACAAACAACTCTCATGACCATACGAACAGGAAGAAAAAGGACTCGAACGCATAAAGCAAAAGTCCATTGTCATTCAGCAAGATACCATTACAAGATAAAAAAACAAGCACAACCCACCTATCGGCAGGGGCGAAATTAAAAAGTAACAATTACATCTTCAAACCACTACTAAAACTAGCACGATCCAACTTCATCCTCTTAGGAAAAATCTACAACCTTCAACAATTTTTTCAAACCATCCACGTCCATTCCTTCATCCCTAGAGCAGACAACAGGGAGTACTTGTACGTTGTCATCTCAACAAAGCGATCAATAATTTAACGTTGTGCATCTAGGTACGAATACAAGATACTCTTATCCTTCAATTCATCAGATTATTTTTCCTTCATGTCAACACAAGCTTGATGAAGACCAAGTTGGATGGAGGATGTCTGCAAGGTAGCATTCACGGCGCCAAAATCACTTGAATCTAATAAAGCATAGACAAAAAGAGGAATACCTTCCTTCACAACCAACCACAATTCCGCAGCTCCCTGGTCTATTCTCGCCTGACAAGTGGCCACCTTTTGTTCTGTCAGGAGTTGTGTATCATTCAATGTAGAAATTTGGGCATCCCTCTCCAACATCAGGAGTCTCGCCATGGCCAACTCCTCCTCCAGCAACTTAATGTAACATCCTTACTCGAACAGGCAATCTCCTATTGAGAAACTTTATTTGTGTATTGTGATTTCAATGAATGATACTGCTGAGAAACACCTTCAAGCTCTTTAACGGCTGAGTCACGATGGCTCAAAGCATCATCTATTGTCATTTGCAAGTCATGATTCAACTTTTTCAGCTCATCTTGCTAACCAATATATCGACTCAAATCCGCTACCAGACGTTGGTTACTCTCCGAAAAACCAACAACCTCTTCCTTTAACTCTTTCACTTCTCTCTCTGTCTGTTCATGAAGGACCTGCAACTGTTTCAGCCCTTCCAAAGCTTCATCGAAAACAACTTGGCATTAGGAAACTCATCTGAGCGTGCTTTCGTGCGTTTGGAAACTTCGTTCAACATATACATTCCCTCCATCAAGCATGACCGAGCCTTATCCATTGCTTCCTCATCAGAGGTAACCCCCGTTTGAAAAGGGTACGGAGGAACACTGGTCACTCTAAAAGGGCACTGAAACTAGGGAAGTGAAACAGAGAGGGTAATTAGTGTTGACAAAGCGGCTTCTTTTCCTTTTATGACGATAGCTGCACAAATTATAAAACAAACAAATCGAAATAGGGATACAAAAAAATATATAAAAAAAGAGAGAAGAAGAAGAAAATAAAAAAGAAAGCAAACGTCGATAAAGAAAGGAAAGGAACATACGGCCCAACGAAGAGGGGGGATTAGTGATAATGGCCTTGGTATCCATAGATTTGGCTCCCACAGGCTCCTCGTTCTCAGTCATGGTATTGGAAAGGATAGAGATAGGTGTAACAACCGAATAATCAGTGGTCGACGCCACAAAGCAGCCAAACCTAGACCCAAAGAGTTTCTGCTGAAACACAGCGGCAATAGACAAGCTCTTAGGATTTTCCTTCTCTAAAAAGGGGATTTCAGGGGGATTCTTAGCAGAAACCTATGGTCCTAGTTTGGCCAAATAGGACACCTCTGCCTTGATTTCCACACGTTTCATTTCGCTTTCCAGTTCGATTGGACAATCATGGAAGACAGTGGTTTAGGGCCTTCCAAGTTATGTTCAGAGTTTGTAGCATCAAGAACAGGAGGATCAACATGGTCATTCAAGCTTCCTCTTATGGTTTCACGACCATAACATTTCTGTTTGGGAGGAGACATTTCGATGAGTTGGACATCTTGAGCACTTTTAGAGCGCCTCTTTAAGATGAACCCTTTCGAGGTAGCTCTTGTAGACACTATGGGAGGCTTACCATAATCAGAATCCAATTTCACACCTTTGGAGTGAAGGGTAAGAGGAATAAATTTAGAGCTCTCTGACTGAAAGCAAAGTCCATCTTGGATTCTGACTGATTCTGGCAATCCAGATCATCACCTCCTCTCTAACTAGGGCAGGGTTCACATTATGCTATCGATGAAGGAAATCGAGAAGGGTTATATTTTTTCCCTCAAATATTTCCACATGTTTCTTACCCTGTTGGGTCAAAACCCTAAGAACGATTTGATGAACATAATGTGGAAAATAAGAACAAACACAATTATGAAGATATGTCGAATGATCAAATGATTTATTCATGAACATGAGGAATAAATTACACTATAAGAACATATTAATGTAAATCTACTCTACCTAAGAAACCTCATCATGTTTGGCGGCTACATTTTTCCTCACTCTTAACCCTAGTTATGAATAATATATCACAATATACAAGGAATAAGACAAGTCTTGGGCTTTTAACCTACACTTCATCAAGGGGCCCATTGCCATAATCTATGGAGTACTTTGAACCCTATATTCTCCCCCTCAAAGTATGGAATGGATGATAAGGCTTCAACTTCCAAAACAAGCATCTAGCAAATAAAAAATATCTCGCGGCGAGGAATATCAAGAGCGATCCATGAATCTTGATTCATCAATAGTCTTCAAAAATAGGTTCTAGGATATATAAACCAAGTACTGAAGTAATGTTTTTAAACTTCATTTTCTAATGTAATCCCAAAGATCTTCAAGAAAGCCAAACCCGCCATAAAAACCCATTTCATAATTAAGAAACAAAATCACTTCTTGTCTTTGAAGAACTCCCCCTCCAAGTCACATTGATCTTCAAATAAGCTAAAGATATAAGCCACTAAAAACTATCATGTAACAACCCAAATTTAATATTCGTAATGTCACTTGATCGAGAAAATACTAGAAGTCAGAGATATATCAAGGCCTTAGAAGAGCTCGATGAAGAACTTCTAATGTAAAGGCTGCATCTCTATAAAAAGCTTAAGAAGATGTCGATTAAGAACTTCTACTGTAAAAGCTACCTTCATATCGCTACCACAAGTTTCATAAAAAATCTTCAAATTTGAAAAGTCACAAATCCAATTTCGAATAGCTATATCAAATTCTTCCTTTATTTATACTAAAAAACGTGATTATAAAACTTTCAAATGGTCATGAGAATGATCTTGAATGGATAAACAAATACTATGCTCCCCCGCGACAAAATGAAATAAACATTGAAGTTTAAAATCCGAAAAAGTCGAAAAAATTTGACGATATCGCAAAAAACGACTTTCCGAACTGCCAAGACTTGTTGGAATCCATAATTTTCTATTCATGAAAAAAATATGCCCATTAAAAACCCCAGTATGTTCATCAGCCCTTAGATTTGCAAACAATTCTAAATATTTGGTAGAAACTGTCACTTGCTGAAAGTTAGGGGCTGAAATAGTAATTCACAACCTTATCCTTTTGATTTGTAACCAATTTTGAATCAGAACCAAAACCACCAAGATGCTAAGGATATAAGGACCAAAAATGTAACTTGAAGTCATCTTCCCCATTTACCTTCACATGAATGAATGCAACTGGAATAACTCATATTTGTGTACTCCGAATCCAAGAAATCAAACACCTCCGAACAACACTTCATTCCGAGCAGAAGATAACAATTCTGAATCCATTAGAAATTCCGATTGCGAGTCGGTTCGTTCTGAGTTAAAAATTTTAGTGCGAATCAATGTCAACTCCGAAATCAAAGATACCAAACTCCGAATCAACTCCAACAGCAAACGGTCGGTTCCAAATCCGGTCTTAATTTTGACGTTCGGAGACCATATGAGTGCGAGCGCAGATTTCCAACCCCGGTTCCGGTCTTAATTTTGACGTTGGTGACAAACAATGACCAATCCGATTCCAAGTCAGTCGACATTATACTCCAAAAATCTTGTTAAGTATCAATTCTCATTGTGAGTTCAATTTTATTTGTCTTAATTGTTTTAAGCTCTGGGGGTGTTTGGCATAGCTTTTCACAGCCAAAAGTTCTTTTTGGAAAAGAAAAAAAAGCAAAAGATGTTTGGCAAACTAGTTTTAGAAGCTACTTTTGAAGTTTTTACATAAGGAAAAGGAACTTTTTGGAAAAGTCAGGAAATCCTAACTTTTTGTAACTTTTCCAAAAAGGACTTTTGGGGTTTGAAAAGCTAAGCCAAACACCCCCTGATTGCGATACCCACTTGGCGATTGCGAACAAGTCTTCAAAGAAATTCCGAATGTATTTTCCATTTGCGAATGGGGAACTGACAAGCAATTGCGAACAGATACAACCATTTCAATTTGACTGTAATTCCAAAACTGATATCAAGAACATATATTGTTTTTGATTCCGAGTGGTAATTCCGAAACTGGTCTAATACCGAATACTTCCACATTGATTACATCATCCCAATTTCAAATGGTTTTGAATTTTGACTTTTCGAGTTTAACAATCCAAATCGAGATACAATGTTGTTCATCCGTCCATCATCTGTTCATCATAAGACTTCGATATTTGCATTCAACAAACACCCAACGCCACTTCCTAAAATCGAATTCACAGATAAATCATAACAAAATCATCAGAAATTTTCAAGTTTAAAATGAGTTAATCAAATCGACTTTAAGAATTTGAATGGTAGAATCGATTAAAAAAAACTTGGATGAAAACTAAAAAAATCGATTTATGAGACTTGATAAAGAAACGTTAACAACCAATATCCTTAGTGGATAATCACCGATTGTTGATATTGACAAACCTAGAATGATCGAATTGTACACATGAAAAACATAACGAGGACGCAAACGAGTTCAACTTAACGAGAGAAAGGAAAGGAAATGGGTGGAAATGAGATGAAAATAAAAGAAATTAGTGTTCCCGAGTTTCATTAAAGAAGGGAAGTGGAAGGAAGTGGAGGGAAATAGGAGGATCACTTTCCCTCCTAACTTTTATTCCAATTTGGGAGGATTTAGAAAAAAAGAACAAAATGATTCATTTTCCATCCACTTCTCTCCAACTCGGGAACATAAATGAAAATTTTGTTTTTCCTTTCCTTTCTCTTCTTTTCTCTCATGACTTTCTTTTCTCTTCTCTTCGTTTCTTTTGTTAAACTCGGGAACGTGGCGTAGGATATAATATTAGGGTTAAAAGAAAAAATGGATCGACATTATACACACGGATCATGAACAGTAAAAGACCAAATATTAGGGCCGGATCAAAACAATAGAATCGATATTGATATTGGACTAAACTAACGAACAGATCCATCAAAAAATACAAACTAAAAACGAATCGGATTCAAATAATACCAGATGAACAATAGAAGAATATCAAAAATCTTCATGAACAGTAGAACAAACGAGAACCTTGATTCCAAACCGCCAAAAAACCAAAAATTTTCAATAACTTGTGCAGAAAATCATCAAATCAAGAACCGAAACTTCAAAAATCAATAAATCTTCAAAGACCCGCTCTGATACCGCTTGTTGGGTCAAAACCCTAAGAACAATTTGATGAACATAATGCAAAAAATAAGAACAAGCACAATTATGAAGATATGTCGAATGATAAAACAATTTATTCATGAACATGAGGAATAAATTACACTATAAGAATAAATTAATGTAAATCTAATCTATCTAAGAAACCTCAACATGTTTGGCGGCGACATTTTTCCTCACTCTTAACCCTAATTATGAATAATACATGACAATATATAGCAAATAAGACAAGTCTTGGGTTTCTAACCTACACGTCATCAATGGGGCCCATTGCCATAATCAATGGAGTACTTTAAACCCTACATACCCAAATGACTCCAATGGGGACCCATGCTCACCATACCCAACACCATTTCATCAAGATATGCCCATCAAACAAAATTGCTCCTAAACCTCTCTGTTATAAACATTTCATCAAGCAAGAGTTCAGGGACGAGGTCAACAACCCTGTTAGCAGTTGCACCACATGCCATAGGACTGGTAAAGGCAGAGGCATGAACGAAGAAGAACTCTTCCTTCGAGTATTTGATAGAGGTGAGAAGACCATCACATAGCTCCACTAAACCATGGTGAAGAGAGAAAGAAACCCAATCTCCATTGGACATAGGAAGGTAGAAGTAGCGAAACAGGGTAATAGACGGCGACACATCTAGGGCAACGCACAACAGGGAAAAGCAAAGAACCTTGTGAAACCATTGGGAGTTATTTGGGCGATGTGCAGAGCATAGTAGCTCAGAATGGTTTCGAGTAAATCAAAAGCAGAGAGACGCAAACCAGACTTGAAGAATACTTGATAAACCCCCACGAAGTCTTCAGGAGCGTCAGTAATGGCATCGTTGGCCTTCGCCGAGAGAGGGTGGAACTTGGGATCGATATGGTACTTCCGAACAAGCATAAACATGGTCCGAACGGTTAGTTTGGATTTCACCATTCTTATGTGAGAAATCCCAGTGCTTGCCATGTTTGGAAAAGAGGATGAAAAAGAGAGAGAAGGCTGGCAGAAGAAGAAAACTGACTATAAATGAAAGAGAGAATGATGAAACAAATTGTTTAAGACCGAATATGTATAGCAATTCGAGAGCATATGAAGATTAGTAGGCAGAAAAAGTGGTTGGTAGAAACTGTACCCCTATTCACGTTTTGGCAGAAGAAGAGACGATTATAGGGATCATCATTAAGACTAGCATAACCGTCAGCACGTCACGTGAGAGTTAATTCAGGAGTTTTGCGCCCCTATCCGATCATAACGGTTATAATATCGCTCTTACCAAACTTTGCATCCCCACTCCATCGAATACGTACAGATACAAACCGGGGGGACTTAACGGGGTATAATCCGGAAATACCTTTATCCTTTTCTAAACATATCGAACCAACATGTTCGAAGATGCCCGAATCATTAAACACTAAAGTGGAATAACGAATTTTGAGGAAAAGTAAGAATAGAGGGAAGGTACAAAGTGTTGGATTAGTTTCTAAGCCCATAACTATTTTGGTATGTACTTGACCCGATGGTGCATGGTCCTTTTAGGTTGCCTTCACCAAAGCAACTTGATAGGATGAATTATGGAGAGAAAGGATTAAATATGATTTATTAATATATTATGAGAATAATATATTAAAGGAGAAATCATATTGTTTAACTAATATTAGTCAAGAATTAATAAGAATTAAGTTTGTGACTAAAAGAGATTAATTAAACTTAAGGGACTAGAATTGTAATTATAAGATAATTGCAATTTGGGCTATGGATTGCCTTATATTAAGGAGTGGACGAATTCTATGGGAAAACCCATTAGAAATCGTCCAAGGCCTTTAAGGAAAGGAGTCCATGGGTTGCTTAGGGCTTAAGCATCCAAATTAGGGTTTCCTTGTTAGATAACCCTAATAACCTCACTATATAGAGAGCCCTTATGCCCCAAAAACGTAAAAAAGCTTTCTTCTAGGGTTTCCACACGTTTTGGGCAACCTCCTTCTTTTCTCCTCTTCATCCTCTTGCTCTTGGTGTTTCTGAACCATTAGAGGAGTGACATTTGTGACTCTAAGCTTTCTAAAGTCAATACAAGAAGGATTTGAGATTGTTATTGCTACATAACAATCAAGGTATGATCTAAACCCTTATTTATATGTTATATTGATTATCATACACTAGATCTAGGGTTTATAGTCTTGGATAAATTGCATGTACAATAGAGAAACCTAGATCCAAGAATTAGGGTTTGTATGAGCACATAGGATGTTCTTATGACCAAAACCCATCAGTGGTATCAGAGCCTAGATTGGTTTCTATTGTATTGATGCTTTATGTTGCTGAAAATCATTTTCTGGCCTCACTGTTCGACCTGACTTGGAGAGTCACTACTTGGACACGGCGAGTCAGCCCTACTTGGCGAGTTCCAAAGTGTGACTCGGCGAGTCGGAGCATCAGACAGAGGAAACTTTGGATTTTGTTGTTGTTTTGCTTAAGGATTATTACCATATTCGTTTTAAACCTATAAAATACGAATTTTATTTTTTCTTAATGAATATCCTTGCCAAAACACAAGATAATTACCAATTAATTAGATAATAATTTCCTTACATGATAAAGATTGGATTATTTGTATTAATTGGGTAACTTATTTTGCAAGTAATTGAATATTAGGTCAAATATAGATAATGACAAAATTAATTGTTTAATTTATATTATTTGTTATTTGATCCTTGTGTTATGAAAAGTTTCAATTTTTCCCCTTTAGGTTTTATAGTTTAAATTTAAACTCAAAAGTTTAGTTTTGAAAATTTAAATAGTTGAAACCCTAATGTTTTGAAAATGTTTCAAAACTTGCCCTCAAGTTTTGGAATTTAAAAGTTGATTAAAAGTTTAATTTAGGAATGTTGAATTCTAAAACCCTAGTGATGTTTTGAAAAGTTCATATCACACCCTTATGGTTTTATTAATTAATTAAGGTATATAATTAAAAGAGGTTTAATAAATGCATAAAAGTTTAGGTTTACATTTAATTGAATTAAAAGTATAATTGTTAAATTTGACCTCCTAGTATTATAAAAGTATAAAATACACCCTATACTATATATAACATTAAAAGTCTAACATTATATATATGTATGAGTAAAAGTCAGTCTTACCGTTAGTAGGCCTCATTCACGAAGCTATAATATATGGGGTGTTTAAGGAGATTGCCTATAAAATGGCGATTGAATGGGTATCCACTCTTACCCACCGCACTCTTGACTAGTGGAGGGTCGTTAGCCAAACGGGTAGGATAGGACGAAACCTTCCATTATAAGTATAATGAAGTACAAAAGTAACTAAATGTTTTACAAATTCCCAATCTTAGTTACTTAGGCAAAAGTGAATTGATGCAATTCCATGAAATTACACTTTGTGCCCTTGCGAAGACGTTAGTGGAGCGTGTGTGGTTAACCAGCTCACTAAATGGTTCTAAGCAAAGGTAGCAAAGGGTGACTCAATGTTTTTCATAGTTCGGTGGAGCGTGTGTGGTTTACCGGCACATCGAATAGGTGACTGTAACATGTGAGGGCACCATGTAAGTTTGCATGGTTATTCACACCTGCTTTGTGATTCTCGGCATCCCAGTCACAAACTAGAGGGGCATATCGAGATTTAAACATGCCATTGAAATCTTCAATGAATCTCAAAGGATCTAGGAGTTTTCATAGATTTAAAACTTAATTTTCTTTTTCGTTTTTAATGGTGGAAATTAGTGAATCGTCATTCACTTACCTTCAAATATTCTGCAACTAGATTACGACATCCCTTTTCTAGGTTGTAGCGTATTGTGTTGGGTCCTAGCCTTAGTATCTCATTTGGGTGATTTACTAAGGACTCAATCAATCAACTAACTTGAATTCGTTTTCTCCCGTTTTGTAGATGTCAAAGTACGACAACTATGGTCTTCCCAAATCCCGTGGAACAAGCATTCCACATGAAGATGATATTCCACGATTCGATCGAGTAACAAGAGATCATGCTTCACTTCCACCACCTCCTCCAATTATTCTCCCTAACCCACAAGTTCGAAGGCTTGAAAAGTTCAAGCTCACTCAAGCACTTTTGGCAAGTAAACATGAAGAGGGAAAGTCGGTGTGTGCATACGTCCTAGGGATGAAGTCGCACATTGATAGGTTAAGAATGTTGGGATCCATTGTCTGTGAGGAGATGGCTGTTGATTGGGTTCTTCAGTCACTTCCTAACTCATATAGTGAGTTCGTAAGAGAGTACTATATGATGAACTGCGACGTGACCCTTATAGATCTCACCTATATGGTTATTGCTGCTGAATCAGCAATGGTTTGGCGCAATAGAAAAGCAAAATTAATTGGTGAATCTGCCTTCAAGACCTCTATGGATATAGACAATGGCAACGAAAGACATGCTATGATCGAAAAGGTTGATAATAAGAGAAAGGCAATGTCTGAAGTAGTTCCATGTCCTGTTCCAAAAGAGTCAACTTGCTTTTATTGCCAATAGAAGGGGCATTGGAGACGAAGCTGCCCTATTTACCTAAGAGATCTAAGAGATGGGAGAGTCAAAACGTATGGCTCTACTTTAGGTAAAATCCATTGACTAACTCTTTTAAGCTCCTATTCTAGATTCATAATACATAATGTGATAAGATTACAATTGATGTTTTGTAGGATCGAAGAAAAAAGAGGAAGCTTAAGGGAAGAAGTGAGCAGAATCTAACCGTGTAGAAATGGATTTCGATCGCATTACTTGAGGATTAGATTCTTGATCTACTACTTAGAGTTAGAATTAGGTTGCTAAGAAAGATGTATTAGCATAGTTTTTCAATGAATTGCATTATAAGGACAAATTTTTCCGCAATAAAATAAAATTTGATTTTTATATTATTTATCCTTGCAATGGCGTATATGAAAAATTGATGTTTGAACGTTTCTATTATTAGCAATAATGGATTTGATTCTTAATTATGTTGTTTGTGGAAATGTCGAGAATTTACCAAATAGGGAGAGTTTCTCATCACCCAAGTTTCAATTGGACAGAAACTTGGAATCATGCAACTTGGTTGCACGATGAATGAGAAATTTCATATTTGGAAATTAGACTAATTCATTGACAAAGTGTTGAGTGAAGGACTAGGAGATAGAGTACACAAAGTTACGTGTTGATCAAGTCCGCCATAAGAGTAACAAAGATATTCGTCATGATTTACTAAAGGATTAGTAAATATGATTATACT
This sequence comes from Lactuca sativa, assembly GCF_002870075.4. NCBI lineage: Eukaryota > Viridiplantae > Streptophyta > Magnoliopsida > Asterales > Asteraceae > Lactuca > Lactuca sativa. The sequence goes on from NC_056626.2 coordinate 129,491,813, forward strand.
TATAAGATTAAGTGTAATTCTGAATTGATTGAAAAAGTTTAAATCAATAGTAGAACGAATAAGAAGAATCAAGTAGGCAGAAAGATAAAAGTTTCTCCATTCTAAGAAGAAGGGAGAGTACCTTTTATGCTTTATGATAGGTCTTAATGATTAAGAACCATATCTCAATTGATCCTCTAAGTGAGTCTTAGTACAATTGCATGTCTAAGAAGAGGAATCAAGAATTGAAGAAATGGTTAAATCAAGAAGTCAATCCTACTTCGTTCCAAAACAAGTCTTAGAGTTAAGATTGTGAAATTGAGTGATAAGTATTAAGAAGGTTTATAACATTCATCAAATAAGGAAAGTTGTGATGTCTTGGATAAGATAAAGACCAACTAGGACCTATTTATGAAGTGTTTTGATAAAAACTACACTAACTCTTGAATATTTGTTTGTCAAGAAATGTTTATTGACAAGAGAATCTTATATGTCGAGGAGTCAGTGGGAGTCTTAATGGTCTTGAAAGGTTTCAAGAACAAATCAAAATAGACCTTATTGATCATCACTAGCACACGAGTTGAGATTTACAACCTATCGTGTTGACACTATATTGTTTCTCTGCCGTTCCAATTAAGTTAATTATGCATGTGAGTTCTATGAATTCTCATTTGAATGCATAAAAGGCAAGGACCTTGATCAATGGAAAGTACATTTATAGGAAAGGGTGAGCTGCTTAACTGCTTGGAAGACATGGTGGGCAGCTGTGTTACCATAAGGCAAGAAGTCAAGATTAAGAAAGTTCGGTCCACATGAGTTTGAATTTGTCGTAAACTTTGGTTTTGACAAATTCACATGAATAGGAACACATACACCATTAAAATCTAAGTTTCAGAAGATCCCCTCCTTCATGAAAATGACTGTGAGGAAATGCTTTCACTAAGAGAGATTTTAAGAAGATAGTGATTGTGAAATTGTATTCTCGAATTCGATTATGGTTACGGTATCCCTTTCCATGATTCGAATTGTGAGATTTGGCAATTAGTCTAAATTGTTTAGACACACATATGAGCTATCTGAAGGAAAGGTGTATAAGCTTAGATAAAGGATTATCAAAGCATTAGGTATTAGAAACATGAACTTATGAAATTCAATAGGTATTGTTTTTCTGAAAGTTAAGCTGTTTCTGAACACATGTCAAAGCTAGTGGGAGCATAAGTGTTGTGTTTATAATAATCATCATGATAGTGGGAGCATAAATTTTATGATTGTATGATTATTATGGAAAGTATTGCAAGTTAGCAATATTAATTATAGAAAATAAGAGTTATACTTTGCAAAGTCGCAATAGTTGAAAAGTTGTTTTGCTATAATTAAGGGAGAGAATATTATGCTTCATTTCAAAATTTAAAGGCTTAAGTTGTGGAATGTTAATAAATTTAGTCAAGGAAACATAGTGTGTTCACAAATTTCGATTATGATTACGGCATTCCTCTTCATAGTTCGAATTTTGAGAATGTAGCACATAAAATATTATGGCAGAAGATTGATAAAGCATCAAATCTTTGTGTAAGACATTATGCATCGTGTCCCATACGTTTCGGGTATAGGATGGATTGCAAATGCTTTAATATTTGACCATTCTAAAATTTTCCAAATGTCTAGCGCATTTAGAGGGAAAAGGACGAGAATCGGTTTTGACTAAGATAATTAAATAACTATTAAAGGACAATCCAAAGTTTGCCGAGGATTGGTCGCTTGTGAGTAGTTGGAAGTATAGTATTGGATGGACCATATCGACATTATTATGAATAGATAAGATTCTATTAAGAATGAGTTGTCATATGGAAAATATGGAAACATGTCCATATTGGGAATTGAATATTGAGAATCAATGTCTAGATTAGAAACTTTTATGCAAAAGGATGTTCAAAGGAATGTACTTTGGGTGAGAGATATCACATCTAAGGAATTGTATTGTAACAATCTCCGATAGAGGACTTTGTAATTTCATTGGCAATAGTCATTGTGACTTTAGTGCAGTGACATTACAAAAGGATCGTTGCATAAAATGTTAGAATCTAGCATATTCCATAAGTAGCAAGAATTTAATATTCTTTCACTTGTGAAAAGGATTAGGAGTTGTGAAATGAGTATGATTGGAAATGTGTTCATTTGATCTATTTCACAAAGTAAGAACCATAGGTAAACATTGTGTGCATGCTAAGAGCATGGGACAAGTGTTGTAATAATTCAAGTAAAAAAAGTTGATTACCCGAAACAACAAATAATGAGTAATCGATATGGTGATAAATAAAAGGTTTTATTTATGCTCAAAGGTTTGAGGCCATATGGGATTAGTATTATCTTTGTGTTTCACTTTGCATGTTTTGACTTCCTGAATAATTTAATTGGTTGAGAACAGTCAAATTATTCGAACGGGCCACAGTCGTTCATATGTTGGAAGTAGGTATGAATAAAGACTATCGTGAATTGGTGTGTGGATTGTCTAAAGAGTATTAGACATACGCAAATGTTTGATGGAACGTTCATGAGTGCTTATGAAATTGGATTAAACCCACGCTCACTTGGATCACTCCATGAATTGTATCACGAGTGATTGGTGAGACGATAACATCTTATATTCTTGAAACCGAGATGTGTGAGTTGTATCTTGCAAATCAGTTGCACATTGATAATATGTAAACGCACTAGTAACTTGGTGTCATAAAAGATATTGTTGTGTGTGATTCGGTGAGTGAGTGCAAGCGAGCATTTAATCAAAGTTTATCCGTTCCTTTTATCCAAAGTAGGATAAAAGCGATATCATTGGGCCCCTCGATGATTTAGTGATGACAAGCGTAAATGCTTGGCCGGGCTAGGGCTAATTTGATTTGTTCAATTAGTCAGTCGTCATAAATCGGAAGTCGAGAAATAGTACAGAGAGAATGATTAGAAATCATGTCTTACGATATCTAGAATGGAGGAATATATGATCCCTTATCTAAAGGACACGCGTATCTGATAGGATCAGAGTTGACAACGGCTTTGGAAAGCTACCATTGCAGATCAGAATCTGAAGTCATACGCATAATAGTTATTAGACTTATCCAAGTGGGAGACTGTTGGATTAGTGTCTAAGTCCATAACTATTTTGGTATGTACTTGACCCGATGGTGCATGGTCCTTTTGGTTTGCCTTCACCAAAGCAACTTGATAGGATGAATTATGGAGAGAAAGGATTAAATATGATTTATTAATATATTATGAGAATAATATATTAAAGGAGAAATCATATTGTTTAATTAATATTAGTCAAGAATTAATAAGAATTAAGTTTGTGACTAAAAGAGATTAATTAAACTTAAGGGACTAGAATTGTAATTATAAGATAATTGCAATTTGGGCTATGGATTGCCTTATATTAAGGAGTGGACGAATTCTATGGGAAAACCCATTAGAAATCGTCCAAGGCCTTTAAGGAAAGGAGTCTATGGGTTGCTTAGGGCTTAAGCATCCAAATTTGGGTTTCCTTGTTAGATAACCCTAATAGCCTCACTATATATAGAGCCCTTATGCCCCAAAAACGTAAAAAAGCTTTCTTCTAGGGTTTCCACATGTTTTGGTCAACCTCCTTCTTTTCTCCTCTTCATCCTCTTGCTCTTGGTGTTTGTGAACTATTAGAGGAGTGACATTTGTGACTCTAAGCTTTCTAAAGTCAATACAAGAAGGATTTGAGATTGTTATTGCTACATAACAATCAAGATATGATCTAAACCCTTATTTATGTGTTATATTGATTATCATACACTAGATCTAGGGTTTATAGTCTTGGATAAATTGCATGTACAATAGAGAAACCTAGATCCAAGCATTAGGGTTTGTATGAGCACATAGGATGTTCTTATGACCAAAACCCATCACAAAGTGACGTTAAAATAGTAATGGCAGTATCTCGAAATGATGAAGATACATCTTGTATGAGGATACGTGGTCAAAAGATCCTGGTATAGCCCCATGACAGTTGTATAACGATATGTATAGTACTAATGGTCGTACCTTCGTGTGTTATACCATAAATGCGATAAGATGGCATTTCAAGGTTGATATAGGAAGACCTTGACATCTCCTACAAAACTATAAATAGACATCTCGACACATCAAGAAGGTAAGTACACATAATCTACTTAACTCTTGTGTATAATCAATTAAATACACAGCCTTTCGCTAACTTAACGGTCGGAGGATCGTCCAGGATCCCTTCCCGGTCGGTTACTTATGGTTTGTTTGTAATCTTTAGGTCAATCTTACTCCATGAGGAGATCGGATCCTTAAGTGAAAGATGGAAGACGGAATTGATGGTACATCACCATAAAACTTTTTGATGAAAATATGTTTAGGAGTCTGTAAGTAGATAATTACATCAAAATTTAGAAATATTCTTTCACGAACATAGTGATAATAAGTTTTGTCGGTTTCATCTTAAACTTAGTTACAAACTTCCCCAAAATTTTGAAATTCCTTTTCATGTGGATTCTTTACATTAAGTTTTGTCTATTTTGAAATATCCACAATTTCATAATTTATAAGTGCATAGTTTTGATGCCTTTGTTCTATATTTAGGGGTGTTGTTAGTATATTGTTCAACGCCCCCAAAGCATCAGTTGTACGCTTTGCCCCTCCCTCAACGTCCCCAAATCATCAGGTTTATAAATTTTTTTAATTATATCAAATAAATCTAACAAACTATGTTCTTCCTAGTGGAAAGTTGTTTTTCGCTCTAACTAAACATAATTATCTCTAATGTGAGCAACTGAGCATTAGTCACAAGTCGTAACAATATATAATCTCTCCATCTTTTTAACATTTATGTGATTAGATATTATGCTAGTTACAATTTTTGCATTGGAAATAAAACATTATATATGTTAAAAGACTTTTCACCGTTATGATTATTTTTTTCTAATCATTTTAGATAATTTAACCATCTCTTTGAAAAATAATAAAAATATGATCTACTTCAAACTTGATCAACTATAAAAACATATTATGAGTTGCCACACAACGTTTTGATGAAAATATGTTTAGGAGTCTGTAGTTAGAAAACTACAACAAAATTTAGAAATATTCTTTCACGAACAAATACTGATAATAAGTTTTGTTGGTTTCATCTTAAACTTAGTTACGAACTTCCACAAAATTTCGAAATTCCTTTTCATGGGGATTCTTTACGTTAAGTTTTGTCAGTTTCGAAATATCCACAAGTTCATAATTTATACGTTGCATAGTTTTGATGCCTTTATTCTATATTTAGAGTTGTTGTAAGCATATTCTTCATTTTCAAATTCCCGAACATTTTCCACAATTCTTTAACAAGTATAGTTTATCATATGCAATTTTTAGTATACTTCTTTAGTTGTTTATATTGGAGGGGCGTGAAAGAGAATACATGATGTATGCAACAAATAACATGATAATGACCGGGTTATGGTATGGATTTGCCTTTATGTCTAAACTATATATTATAGTCTAGTTTATTTAGTGCTAGCAAGATGTGTTTAATATGTGTTTAATAGATAAATTAATTTGATCATGTTACGTAAGAAAACAATAAAACAACAAAATGATTTAATGTGGTTTAGTGGATGCGACCAAACCGCAGCTTTGATACCACTTGTTACACAAGAAAGTAATATAAGGAAATAAAATGACATGAGGATTTAACGTGGTTCCGTCGATGTGCCCTACGTTTACGTGCATGAATCGAAAAACTCTTCTATTATCATTTTTTAAAGTGGTTATATTAGAGTCCCTAGCTACAAATATTTATAACCCTAAACCTTAGCAACCATAGGGTCGGGCTCCTATACACGAAAATACATAATAAATAAGCATCCATACCGTGTGGGGCTCTGTATGCCCAATCCCGTAGGTCATGTACGACGTAGGGCTTATCGGCCCTAAGCTCACTCCAACAAGTTATCTCATCGATATATGGTGTCGGGTTTTCTTCATTTCTTTTTAGTTCAAGTTATCCATTCGAGTCACCTAACTCCAAGTCACATATTAACAATCTCCACCTTGACTTAAATTGTCTTCAACCATTAAGGATTTCTAAGAGCCATCTCCTTACTGCAATTTTTCCTTAAAGGGACTTCCCACCTTCAAACATCTATGAATTCCAAGCAATGCTTGAACTTCTCTATGTGCAACGAATTTGTCAACATATCAGGTGGATTCTCCTTGGTGTCTATCTTTTGAACAAAAAAACATTTATTCTTCCAAAACATCTCTGATGAAATTCAACCTCACATTAATATGTTTTGTCTTTTCATAATTGACTGAATTCTTTACTGGATATAAAATACTCCGACTGTCAAAAAAGAGGGTAAGGTTCTCCACTTTCAACCTAAGACACTAAACGAGACTGTGTAACCACATGCACTCTTATATTCCTTCATTCATTAACATGTAATCTGCTTTAGTTGTAGACAAGTCAATATTAGACTACAATGTTGACTTCTAACTTATAACACATATGAATAAAGTGAAAATGTAGCATGTAAGTGGTCTTCTTTTCACTAAATCACCTTGTTCCGAGACTACATAACCCAAGAATCCAGTCTTTCATGTATTAGCACCATAAACCAAAAAATGTTAGTCGTTCCCTTCATGTATCGTATAATCCACTTGACTTCTTTCCAATGAGCTTTTTACGGATCACTCATAAACCTACGTTACGACACTAACTACATGAGCCAAATCAGGTCTACTACATACCATATCATACATGATACTTTTAACAGTACTTGAATATGGAACCTTTCTCATGTAGTCTCTTTCCTCATATGTAGTCAATATACTATTTCTATCAAGTTTAAAGTGTGCTGCCAAAGGAGTTCGATAGGTTTGGATGGATCCCAATGGAATGATTGCAAGACTTTCTCAAGGTAGCTTTGTTGACAAAGGAATAATAGTCCTGCCTTTTGGTCCCTCCAAATCTCCATTCCCAATATCTTCTTTATAGCTCCTAAAATTTTAATCTCAAACTTAGTTTCAAGTAATGTCTTCAAGTCCTTAATTTCAATCATATTATTGGCTATAATGAGCATATCATCCATATATAATGACATATATATGTAGGAACCATCAGACAATTCCTTTGAGTAAACACAATTATCAAAAAAAAAATGTAGTTGTACAAAGTTATAAATGAATCGATCATCCTGTACTACTACCTTAGGCAATGTTTTAATCCATAAAGAGGTTTCTTCAACAAACATATGTGATATTTCTTAGAATCATAGAAACCTTTTGGATGAGACATATAAATCTTCTCATTTAGATGCCCATGAAAAAATGCAGTTTTTTCATCAATTTTCTCAAGCACTAGATCAAATGTATTCACCATGGCTAATAGAACCCGAATCATTTTGTGCTTCATGATACGTGAGAGTACCTCGTGATAGTTGATTCCTTACTTCTATGAGAACCCTTTTCCCACTGTAAGGTCAAGACATAAAATTTGATATGTTAAACCTACTTCACGTTGATCATCTATCAGCATCAAATATGTTGTGTGGTCTTCATCAATTCCAACGTGTTTTTGTCCCACAGTTTGCAGATCTGTAATCTTGGTGATTAAGATCTTACCAATGTATAGGTTGTTTTGAATCCATGGTATGTAAGGATTTTCATAGATTTTTTATACTTCCTTGTATATATGGTTGTTTTAGGGGTTGTTGTAAAACATGGCTTTGTGCATCTCTTTCTTTGTGATAGAAAAAATTTATTAGTGAAAAACTTAATTGAAATCAGTTTTTGATTAAGACCTTATGAAAACCTTCTTGTTATTTTGTTCAATTCATTGCTTGTTGCTCACTCAAGCGATCCAAAAACTGGTATCATAGTGGGCTATCAGACAACTTCAATCAATGTCAACCTTTATTAGTTCTTTTAAGTAAGATCCCTCTATTAGGTGAGAAAAACTTTGCAATGTAGAAGAGCATAGTTACGCTGTCCTTGAAACCATGGATTATAATATATTTGAGATCATTGAAAAGGGTTCTTATGTTCCAACCTTTGTAGAGGTCAAAGACAGAGTTGATGGTGAACAAAAAAGAACTACTACACATGCTTATATTGAAGATGGCATGAAGCTGCTTAGTCTTGATGTTCGTGCTCGGGCTTCCATTGGCAATGCTTTACCATATGAAATCTATCGTATGGTTTAAAAAAATTATCAGCAAAATAGATGATGGATATGCTTACTGTTGCTTATGAACTCACTTCTGAAGTCAAGGTCAATCAAGAAAATAGCCTAAATCAAAAAAATATAAGCACTTCTTTGCATATAGGAATGAAACTCTTACTCAAACCTTTAATTGCTTTAATTGTCTTATTAATGATATATGAAGTTTTACATCTTAAAGCATGAATCAATTTTTGTGCTAAAGTTTTAGATTCCTTGGATGAAAAGTGGGTGCATCATGTTGACGTTCTCAAATGATAGGTTTTATAGGTTACAAAGCTATATGCTTGCGTAAAATCTCTTAACACTTCAGTGCAAATGCAACCTATCATGAACCCTAATGTAATCGAAAATACAAAGTTAGGGTTACATACCTTTGAATTGTTGAAGTAAACAAAATCACTTCAATCCCTTGTGGCTGATGGTCTTGGAAAGCTTAGCACCAACAGGATGATGCCTCTAAAGGCTCACACCCAAATCCTAGAACTAGAAGACAAGATAGGAGAAAGGAGGAGGTATTTTTCGCCCATAGTATCCTCTTGGGAATGTGGTGAACCAAAATTACAAGCCTTGGAGTCCTATTTATAGTTTAGATGACATAAGGTAAACCCTATATTTGAATAATAAAATATTCAGATTTAATCTATTCAAATATGGTATCCTTATCAGCTTTAGGAATATTCTAGAAACCTTAGAATCCTTCCTAAAATCGTCCACCACTATTAGGGTTCTAGAATTTTCCTTCTTTGCTCAATTAAGAACAATTACAATTCAACCCATAGACCTTTACTTAATTCCAATTAATTCTAAACTAATTTTAGATTAATTCTGATTAATAATTTATCAATTCTTGTTAATTTTGTATTAATTTATTAATAATATAATTTAACAAATCAATTATTTAACTATTGAGAGCATATTAATTTATTAATCACATAACAAATTAAAAAATTAACTATCTATTTCCAATTAATATATTTATCATATAATATACTAACAAATCATTTATTACAATTTATTAATCATATAATAAAATAATAAGTTTATACTCTCTATATAAATGTCATTCTAACCAAGTTCTAGTTATGATGGAAGCCTAAAAAGGACTTTGATTTTAATTATAAGTTTATAACAATTTATTTATGAGCTTACACACCTTAATCCAATAGTCTCCCACTTGGATAAGTCTGTAATTACAATTGCAAGTATAACCTTGAACTAAACAGAAAAATGTGCTTTCCAAAGCCATTGTCGAACTCTAATTCAAATCAAATGTTGGCCCTAAGATAAGTGATCAACTATTCCTTCCCTCTACATGATATCATATAAACAGAGACATGTATTAACTGATCAACCTCATGGTCATTTGTTTGTTTATCGGTCTCCGATTTTATGATCAAATTCAGACTACAAAATCGAACACTTCAATTTAGTCTGGACCAGGCGCTTGGTTTTCATAGATCACTCAAATCACCGAGGGGCCCAAAGATATTAATTTTCCTATTATGGAAAAAGGAATGAATAACTTGGACTATAAAATTATACATATTACTCACCAAATCATGCATGAAATTACATTTTATGACAACCAGTCACAAGATGTATTGGAGTAAACCAATGCACAACTGATTTGTAAAATATGACTTGTATATCTCTGTTTGAAGAATATAAGATACTATTGTCTTAGAATTACTTGTGATTGAATCCACGAAGTAATCCCTAAGCATGGGTTTATCCAATACTTAAAATCCCTATTTCCAAGTACTCATGAATATTGCAGCAATTCGTATGCAATGCCAATCCCTATGGACAATATAAATAATTCATGACAGTCTTAATTCACTACTTACTCTAAAAAAATATGAACGATTGTGTAATATGAATAACTAAAATTATTAAGGATGTAAAACATGTAAAGTGAAACACAATAATAAACAAATTAACTATAGTATTATACCCCTTGAATATAAATAAATGTTTATTATTTAATCATCATAATAGTTACAAATTTATTCTTATTATTATCTAAGATGTAGTGGAATTTCATCTTTACATGTATTGACCTTTTGTGAGTCAAAGTTCTAAAGTCACATACACTGAGCCTTTGATATTACTGAATGCCCCTCTTGAACTTGTTACTTGAAACACTTTCATGTTAATGAAGTCTCAAATTCAAGGTATACTCTTTGAATATTTCTCTTGGATTTAAGTCTCCAACTCACTTGTAGACTTTTCAACCATCTCATATTAAGGAAACATTTACATATTCTCATATGATCATCAATTCTAACCAAGAATCATCTCAATCCAGAACGTGTTACTATGGTTTGTCCTAAATAATATCATACTTCTAATTACCCACAAATAACCAGTCTTCGGTAAAACCTTAGAATGTTCTTGACAGTTTCTTAGCAACTTTAGTCACACAAAATTCTAATCCTTTTATCACAATACTTAAGGCATTTGAAAAAATTAGAATAAGTACATATTATAGCATATGTTATCGATCATATATCTGAAGCATATAGGACTCCACTCATTATTACCTATACAAGGATTTAATATATGTTCAATTTCTTGGTATAATATTTCTATATATCGAATTTCCTATGTTGAAACATTTCAACATGATATTCATATATGTATTTGACTAAGTTCTATTAAACTATATGATCTAAACCTTTAGATTCGAAATGAAATATGAATGCCCTCTCCCTTAAGTCCACTATAGCGAAACAATTTCCAAACTTTGCAATTTGCAAACTAGAGACATAGTTTCCTACAAAAATATTTTCATCATCCAATACTAGCATAACAAGTATGCTTCCACCAGCCTTGATGTGTACCTAGAAATCAATTGAACTTATAGAAATCAATACCCTTTGACTATCTTACGAAAATGCAGTTTATGTTATGTGATACTTTGTTAAGTCTCTAACTAGACTTCTCAAGCTTATAAACCTTATTTGGATGTGTTTGTTTAAACCCTTCAAGACTTGATAGATATATCTCTCGAAAATTGAAACGACTCCTTTCCATTCCTCATAATTCAAAATCTTAAGAGAGATATCGTAATCATATTGTGAATTTGATAATGCAATTAACACAACAAATTTCCATATTGATCTTTATCAGATCTTTAAAATCTATTAGCAAAAGTATTTCCACATAATCATTTTCATGAAGTAAAGCGAAACCTTTGCCACTTAGATTTCAAGGTGCATATGTTCCTATCCATATGGATCTTTCATTTCCAGCGTACAATCATAATTCAAGGTTTAGGATAAACCAAGTTCAAACTTAGATTTCCTTCATGGACCAAAATTCTTTATTCTTAGTTTATTGCCATCTGGCAACACAAGGGCCTATCAATTCTTCCATGTTAGCAGCTCACCCATATTGATCAGCATACCTTCACTAACCAACATGCTCTACTTTTGCATATAAATGAAAAGAATAAAACTCAAAAGCATTGCCAATGTAATTGGAAGTGAAAATAAATTATGTTAATTAAACACAACAGGTTTTAAACCACAGGTTGCACGCTAGTGATAACTAAAATGTTTATTTTCGGATGACTCTTGTAACTCTCGAGATCTATGTGACTCCCACTGACTTCTTGATATATGATTTTTTCTCTCAAGGAACATTCCTCGACGAGCTAAAACAAATATTCAAAAGTTTGTGAGGATTCCAACAAGAAAACACTTCATAAAATTAGACTCAGATTGTCCTTTCGTTTCTCGATCAATGAAAATATCAAAATTCCAACTCTAAATGTGCTAGAGTAAAGGATGCATTATTACTCCATATACTACATGGTGTTATCGATCTTCTTAGTTTGAAATTAGTTTTAAGATACAATTTATAGTTACTAGAATATAGCTCTAAAACTTGATTGGAAACGAAACATGAATCATCTATTATATAACCATTTGTAACAATGTTTGATTCCTCTACTTAGTTATACAATTGCACTAAGATGTTCTTTGAGGATCAAATGTGATACAATTCCATAATTACTAATATGATCATAAAACATGATACTAAAATACTCTCAGTTCCTTTAATATTGGACAATCTTTTAAATTTCTACCTAATAAATTCTTCTATTCGTTCTGCTACTCCTTGAACCCTTTCAAAAGTATCAGAATTCTGCTTAATCTTATAAACACAATCATATTCACTGAAGCATTAATATATCAGGACAAATAGAGTTATCATCCTTTTTGGTGGATTTAAATAACCCATAGCAACATGTACTAGATCCATCAATCATTCACTTGCCTCACATGAACATGCAAACAATGATTTAGTAATAATTATCCAATGAACAAGATTCTCATGCATCACGCAATTCAAATTGTATGACTCCAAGTTTCTGTCCAGATGAAACTTGGTGATGAGATTTCCTTTCACTTAGTCAATTATGACAGTACCACAAGCAATATCATAAGAATCAAATCCACAACTAATATTGTTATTATTAGAAACATGATTAACACATTCATTAATAAAATTGCAAGGATATATAAAATAAGGCAACCACATAAACCAAAACACCACCTTTTATTGATTAAAGATAAAATTGGAAATTGTCCTTACAATGCTTGAAAAAAATTAAAAACTATGTTTCTAGACATCTCCGAAGAGTAATAGCAATCTATTAAATTATCCTAACTCCTTAGAAGTAGCTCCAAATTCTGACCATTAGACCATGCGGCAAATTCCATTTCTCACAATCATATTTAGCTCACTTTACTCAAGCTTCCTTCGTTCTCTTAGATCTTACAATACCATCAAAATATGATCATCACATCATGTATTAAGATTCTATGAATAGGAACTTATGAATTTAGATAAAGGATGTACCTAAAGTAGAGTCACACGAATTGACTTTACCATCTTTAAGATCCTACAAGTATTTTGGGCAGCTTTGCTTCTAATGTCCCTTCAATTGATAGTAGAAACAAATGGACTAATTGGGTTCAACATTGGAGATGATATTCGAATCAACCTTTCTCTTTACCATACAATCAAACAGTTTTGAACTTGGCTGATCCCTTTCAATTGGGAAGAGAAATCTTTTCTTGATCAGCAATGTTACCATTGTCAATGTCCATGGAACTCTTGGGATTATACCCTATAAGCATTTTTCTTCAATTGTGTTCTTAAGCATTTCTGCTTCAGCAATTATCAATATCTCAGTCAGATCTGTTAGGGTCACATCGAGATTCCTCATATGAAATTTCTCAATGAACTGACCATACGAATTAGGAATCAATATAAGAACCAAATCAATGGCTTGGTCCTTCACAATACGACACATATTCTTTCTAATTTTTCAATATATGATTTCATTTTCAGAACATGCTCACACACAAAATTTCCGTCTTCATGTTTACATGCCAATATGGCTTGAGTAGTTTCATATCTTTCAACTTGAGGAAAACATGATGTTAGGAGAGTCACAAGAGGAGGAGGTGGTGGAAGAGTTGAAGGAGGAAAATGTCCAATTCCACCATTATACAAAGAAGGGAAGACATTTTCACCTTGATCATAATGTGGAAAACCATCTCCAAAACATTGAGAAAAAACATTTCCATAAGAACGAGGAAGAACATTATTATCTTGATTAGACATCTAAAAGTAGGAGGAGAGAGAGAGAGAGAGAGAAAGAAATAAATAAATAAAGAAAGAAGTAGGGAGAGAGAGAGAGAGAGAGAATTCAAGTTTTCTGATTTTAATCCTTAATTATTAACCAAAATTTAAATTAAGTCTAGGATTCATATTTTCATTTTGTAATATGAAGAGTGATGCCGTAGTCATATCACGAAACTATTTTAGGTAGGTAAATGCATTTCACTAATTCAACCACATGAAACTCCTAGACCTTTTGAGATTTTCATTGAAACATCAATGACATGTTTAATATCGGATTATGCTCTTACCAATAATGACAGGGATGCCAATGATCACAATTAAGATGTGAATAAAGATGCAAACCCTCTCAAACTCCCTCGGTCGATTTATAATCTCCCAATGATGTGTTGGTTAAACATAGACACTCTATCAACAATTATAAACACGATTTGTTTCCTCATTTCATCTTTATAGTCTCATATCAACATATCGGTTAACCACACATGCTCCACTAATGACTCATAAAGAAAGGATGTGTGTTTTCATGGATTATCATACATTTCACATTTTTTTTATAAGTAACTAGATTGTGATTTTAGAAGATTCTAGTTCTTTTCAACATCATACTTTCAATGTGACTATGTTCTATCAAGCCCGTTCAGATAACGACCTTCCACCATACAAAGGAGCAGTGGGTGAAAAGGACACCAATTCAACGGTCATTTTATAGGTCATTTCCTTGTACCCCTCTTATAGTATGGCTTCACGAATGAGACATACTATTGATTCAACTGACTTTCTCATACATATAGTATTAAAGATGTTATATATATATATATATATATATATATATATATATATATATATGTATGTATGTATGTATGTATGTATGTATGTATGTATGTATGTATGTATGTGTGTGTATTGGGTGTATTTTAAAACACAAGATTTAGATATTAATTATATAAATTAATCATATAATTAATTAATCAATTTAAACCTAATATGGATTTTATAATTATCCTTTAACTAATATTATAATTAAATGTATTATTAAATCCATAAGGATAATTCAATTTAATTAATCTTATAATTAAAAATAATCTATTCCAAGATTATCTCATAATATTTAGGGTTTTATATTTAATAATATAAGGCATTCGAAATTCGGATTTCAACATAATTAAAACCAGATAATCATTGAAAATAACCCTACTAATCAAATTAGGCAGAAAAATCCTAAACATCGGATATTTACTATTCTCATGTCGTGACAGAAAACCTGTCACATCCTGAGAAACAGATTGTCGAAAATTTTAATTATGTTTAATTCATTTTATACACAATCAGTGTTAGACAACCATAAGGCTCTATTATCACTGATAGGTTTTATAGGTTACAAAACTATATACTTGTGGGAAATCTCTTAACACTTAAGGGAATATGCAATCTAAAGGATCTATATCATAACACTTTGAAGGTAACATACAATGAACAACACAAACTATCATGAACCAAAATGTAATTGAAAGTACCAAGTTAGGGTTACATACCTTTGAAATGTTGAAGTAACCAAAATCACTTCAATCCCATGTAGTTGTTGATCTTGGAAAGCTTAGCACCAAAAGGAAGACGCATCTGATAGCTCACACCCAGACCATAGAACTAGAAGACAATAAATGAGATAAGAGGAGGCAATTTTCGACCAGAGTATCCTCTTGGGAATGTGGTGAACCAAAATTACAAGCCTTAGGCTCCTATTTATAGTGTGGATGACATAAGGGAAAGCCCTAGATTTGAATAATAAAATATTCATATTTAATCTATTCAAATATGGTATCCTTATCAGCTTTAGGAATATTCCAAAAACCCTAGAATCCTTCCTACAATCATCCGCCACTATTAGGGTTCTTGAATTTTTCTTCCTTGCTTAATTAAGAACAATTACAATTCAGCCATTAGACCTTTAACTAATTCTAGATTAGTTCTTATTAATAATTAATTAATTCTTTTTGATTTGTTATTAATTTATTAATCTTATAAGTTCACAAATCAATTATTTTGCTATTGATGTCATATTAACTTATTAATCACATAATAAATTAAGAAATCAACAATCTATTTCCAATTAATATATTAATCATATAATATATTAACAAATCATTTATTAAAATTTATTAATCATATAATAAACTAATAAATATATCCTCTCTCTCTCTCTCTCTCTCTCTCGCTACAAATGTTATTCTAACCATGTTCTAGACACGAGGGCAACCCAAAAAGAACTTTGCTTATAATTAGAAGTTTATATCAAATTATTTATAAGCTTAGACACCTTAATAGAACATCAAGAACAATGACAAAATCAAGACAATGGATATACAAAGCATGTTTAGAAATCCACATAATCATGAAGAAACCAAGATTTTGCATAAGGATATTATGAAGGACAAGTTCAAGGATAAATCCTCCGCCCTAATCTCGAAGAAGCCAAGCCCCACTCCTGACAATGATAGCAACAAATCTAGTCATCCTGATTGCGATGATGAATAATAGGTTGATCTCGCTTCAAGTGTTGTTGTGATTGTGATGCATTTTGGAAAGTTTAAAGAAGGAAGGAAGTTTAGATGATTAAGAAAATCTAATTTTTATTCATCAGTGTCAAGATAGTTTAATGTTGGAAGCTTGAGGAAAGTTGTCATTAAGAAGAAAGATGACAGAAAATGTTTCAATTATGGAGTGCTTATCATTTTGCAAGGGATTGAAAGCTAAATATGAATGACTCAAATAAAGATTCATATGAGCTTAAGTACAAAATACTAGTTTCTTTTCTTAAAAAGCAAAACTTAGATTCTAAAGTTCTTTTGGCTTAAGGGAAGGATTGGGTTGAAGAAGAGGAATCTTTTGATGAAGATGTTAAAGGAAAGGACAAATGTCTATTGGAAACCATTGATCTGTTCACTAAAGAATCAAACAGCAGCACCAGCACCTTCGAATTTGACATGTCTAAAGTTTCTAGATATTCCATGGCTCAGAATTGGGACTCGTCATCTTTGTAGTAGGCTAAAAACTTTGCTATTTACTCTAATAATGAAAAATAACCATGTTTGAATATTTTCCTTGATCTCACTAAATCCAGTCAGGAGAAGTTTCAACATAAAAATAAAATCAAATCATTAAACTCTGATTTATTACTCAATAAGAAGGCTCTATCCCTGATGAGTTCAAAATTCGGAGAAGTATCCCTTACACATTATGAACTTATCAGTGAAAAAGACTCTACTCAAAAGGTTTCTTAAAACTATCAAAGAATAATTGATAATTAGGCTCATTCATTAGCTAATGCCAAAACTACCAAAAAATAAATGATCAAATTCCTCATTAGTGTGAAAAGATAATCAGTGGATAAATCCAAGACATTGTGAAGATGTTTGATGAAATTAAAAGTGGACCTTGTTTTCCATCTACAAATGACATTTTTCAATAATATAAAACAAAATTTATTAGCAGTGGTTTCATAAATTGTCAAGACCTAATAGAAAAACAACATGTTACTGATATTGATGGTCTCACTACTTGTTTGACTCCCTTAATTGTGATTGATCCTTGAGTCCAACCTCCTGATTGTGAGTATGTGAGCCCCAATATTCCCATTTTGATTAGCTCTCCTATCTCTAATAGTGAAATTCATGTTGTTAATAATGCTCTTCTTGAATTCTCTAAATGTACGACTAGTAATTATGACGTTAAATCTAGCTCAGTGCCTTCCAGCATTGATAACTCT
This sequence comes from Lactuca sativa, assembly GCF_002870075.4. Lineage (NCBI taxonomy): Eukaryota > Viridiplantae > Streptophyta > Magnoliopsida > Asterales > Asteraceae > Lactuca > Lactuca sativa. The sequence continues at coordinate 129,509,470 of NC_056626.2, forward strand.
AATTGTTCTTTTTCAGGTTGTCATGTCACTGGTACCTCGTATTGTTGTATTGATAACAACCAAAGAGTTTTCTAATAAAAAGAATGTATTTCATACACCTATATCACATAAGCATCTTTTTGAAAAGAAAAATAACTTAAGTATTCAGAAGTGCTATAGATATCGTGACCCTTCTCATAAATTGAATTAGTGTATTTCAAGGAAGTTTAAAAAAGAATTGATAATATTTTGGTCAAAAATAAAAAATAGATAAAAAAAAGGATAAATCTTCAAATTGTCTCCCTGCTGAGTGCTATGAAATTGTTAATACTACAAAATCTTCCATTGTCAAACCCACTGTAAAATAGGTTCATAAAGTGTTATAATTATTTATGAGTAGCGCATGGTTAGGAGCATCTCCGGTATCATGATATTGAATGCTCTACGCATATGACATGATCCAAGTCCTCCTAAAAGATTATGTTAAGAAAGATGTAGTCACCCATGAAAGGATGAATTTATGTTGTGCATGAATCTACTTCATGTTATCTCACAACTATTTTTTTTCTTTCTTAATAAAAAGAATTTAGTGACTCACTGGTGAACTGGTCATTCGCTAAATGATCTAAGATTCTCTTCTTTTAAGTTTCAGTATATTGTACTTTGTGTGTTTGCTTAATGACAATCTGGTTAAGCTTATCATGTAATAATATCATATATATATATATATATATATATATATATATATATATATATATATATATACACACACACACACATACAATGTGCGAACTAGATCCATGATTGATTAGTAATGGACTAAGCTTATTGGAGATAAATTTGCATATATATATATATATATATATATATATATATATATATATATACACACACCCTAACACATAAATAATCATATCTAGTTCGCACAGTGTGTGTCATCAAATATACATTTAACACATATTCCAGATAATAAAAATTTAATTCACATATTACCTTTCAACATATATTTCATACTTGTAATAAATGGTTGTATTAAAATCATGCTCATGAAGGTAACTATGCACTCACTTGATTGAGGTGGAAGATCCACGAGAAAGCTAGCTCATCGGCTAATACTTCGACTTACCCTTTTAAACAACCTAAATGTGAATACTACTGTCATAATATTTTGTTTTTTCAAGGTTATATTAAATATTTACAGATTCCTCAACAATCTAAATGAATACTTCAAGTTATGGTTGATAAGGAATAACCAGGTAAGATCATATCGAAGGTAGAATCTGTTTTGTAAACAAAGGATACTATTCGGAGAATCCACTTTAAACACCTCATTAAATCTATCCTAGACATCACTCTCATAAGTAGATCAATCAGTATTTTCACTTGGAATCATTGATAAATCTTATTTATAAATTCATAATAGCGACTATAAATATGAATATAAGTTACACTTAAAGCATAGTAATTGCAGCTCAACTTACAAAGTTTTCTGACAAAATTTCGGAAAGTTTGTGGACAGAACTTTGACACCAAACACTTCCTTTTGTCGGGCTTTTTATCGCTGAAACACCTTGTTGCTAACATTTCATGATTCCAAAAAGTCGGATTTCTAGAGAGTGAAAGGGCCTTTAGAGAGAGAAACTCGTATGTGCAGGTGTGAGAAACAAATTAGCCACTGAAAGCTATTTGTGGGTTGTTTTCGAAGGGAGTGCCCCCACCTATTTCTAAGCGCATCACGCCTCAGTGAGTGGGTCGAAGTTGCATTTACCAGGTAAAATCTTAAATCTTCAGAAAATCATATCTTTTGCATACGAGCTCCGTTTTCGACGATCTTTATATCCCTAACTTTGTATCGATGAGTACTACAACCTTATTTTAGACTCTGGCGGTTAATTCTCATTTTATTTTTAATTTTAGAATCTATGAAGATTACACTCTAAAAGACCATGCAAAATTCATAACTTCTTCATAAGAACTCCATTCTCGACGTACTCTACATCAACAGTTTCATATTTATGAGAACTCTGACTTTCATTTACATTGTTTTGGCTAAACAAAACCAATCTCCATTTCACTTTTTATGACACATATTGTTTTATGGGGTTGAATGCGAAACTTTGAAAAATCTTAACTTCCTCATACGAAGTCAGATAAGGCATTCTTTATACTCATGGAATCATCATCACGACTACTACCACTTTTGTTAAGATTATTTTTCCTAAATAATCTTTTATTATTACACTTTGTTTTATCGCTTTAATGACAAATTTTAAAATAAGATTTTCTACAAATACTAAAATATTTGTTCTTACAATGTGCATATATTAAATAGAAATTTATATAGCCTGTAACGTGTATAACAAACAATTATCATATTCGATATTTTTTAATCATTCAACAAAATGAATAATTATAACTAAAATCACTTAAAAATTCTAGCCCTAAGTTACGTAGTTACACTAAAACACTAAAGTTGAACATAAGTAAACCTTAGTCAAAAGTCAACAGTTAAAGTCAACCATCGAGGTCTCGCGTCGTGGCTAACTACTGGTCACGTTGTGGCTACGGGACGACAAAACAGTCGCGGGACTTAGCAAACGACCACGTCTTGGCGTGGACTTTGTCATGTCGTGGTAACATCCTAACAACTTAATGCTAAACTCCAAAGATCTAAAGCTCATATTAGGAATGATTTAGGTCATGCATGGATAAAGTTTTCAACTATGTCCATTTCCTAACCTCTAGGAGTCTAGATCTCAAAGCCAAACATCAAAAGGGACCAGAATGACCTAAAAGGTCCATGTATGGCAGACTTTTTAGCAAGCATCCAAATTTATAGGACCTTAAGCTCCATAAACTACAATAATCACCATTTAAGGTCCTGGAGTTGCTTCAAACTCCAATCTTTCTCTTCCTAATATGAAAAAGTAACTCAAAAGCATGAAAAATAGTTGAATTGGGATAAAGGTTTGAAATTTATACCTACTGGAGTCCAAAAATGCTTGAAGTATCAACTCTCCTACAGCAACAACTCAAAAAACTAGCTTTGAACACCTTCTTCTTCTTCTTCTTCTTCCAGGAGCCTTAAAAAGCGAATAACACACACTAAAAAACTAAGAACACACATACTAGGGTTTCTGTCGTAAGGATGGGCACTCGAGGTGAGAGCAAACCCTAATCATAAGGTTGCTTAAATAGAGCTAAAGGCTCGGACCATGGGTTTTAAACCCAACCGTCACCACACCGTAGCCAACACTAGACCACATTGTGGTTAAATAAATGGTTTTTCCAATTTAGTGATGTGGTCGTGTCATGGTGATCCTCCACCACCACATCACAGTCAGCCAAAACTCTCAAAACTTCAAGACTTAAAATAATTGACCCAAAAGAATAATATCGTAAAAACTGATGTCAAAGAAATAGTACATTGATGGTTACCTATGTGGGTTGTGGTGGGAATTGATAGGGTGTGGGTGTGGGGGTTATGACCCACATATTTTATTAAATGATTTTTAATAAAAAAATCTATAAATTAATTAAAAAAAATATAAGGTTAAAGTAATCTGGTCATTTCATGTATTGGAGAGACGAAAACCATAACAATAAAATATCATAGTGACATACGAAGTAAAAAATAAAACGTTTAATTAACATAAAACCATAGTTACAATGTCGATAATTTACTCTAAATATAAATATCAAAATCTTGCATATTATTTTTGGGTTATTGTTAGAAAAGTCTTATTATATTGGTATACTGTAACACCATATTTCAAGTCATTTCATAATTCGGGGCTGTGACACGAAGATCAATGATCATAAGGCTTCGGGATTTGAGGAAAGAGGGGTTTAGACCCATTTAGATGTGGTTAATACTGGTTATGTTATACAAGAGTTCGGTTTGCATGTTGGAGCCCTAGGGTATAATGGTAAAAGTGATGCTTCGGACTTTTCATGAATTAAGGATTTAAGTTCGAAAGGTTTAAGTTAAAGGAGAGTTAATAGGATTATTGGGCTTTTCATTACGTTTCCGAGCATATAAAGAGCGCCTAAAACGGATTAGGGATGCGGAAGTTGTGACTGTTAGAAGTTATGAAATTCTTGGGTTAAGTCGAGTATGTTGGTGTACAAAGCGTACTGGACATGATTGATCGCGAAGGACAACCTGGTATGCTGGGCATACGCGACCCAGACTCAAAACCTAATTTTGGGTCTTGGACCCTATTTAAAGGACTTAACTCAATTCCAACCTTTCGTACCCTCCACTTTCCTCAGTTGTTCCCTCGAAGTCCTAGCCTCATTTGAAATATTATTGAGCCTTTAAGTGATTTTGGTTGGTTTTTGGTGCATTTAGAAGAAGAAGAACCAATTGGAGAAGTGTTGGTTGTCTTGAAACTTATACATCTAGGCCTTGTTCACTTTGATCTATATTCTAGAGTTACAAAGCTTCAAACTTGATGGTTCTTTGATATATATCTTGACTTAGGTCATCTTATGACCATGTTTGTGTCCCATGACTTGGATCTTGTGAATAGAAGTTACTCCAGAACCTTGAGCCCCATTTATAGCCATTTTGATGTCATTAAGTTATAAAAATCGAAGCTTGATGAGTAAACATCTTCCATACATGAGTTAGTGGCATTTTGAAGAAGTTGTGAATTTAAGGCTTTTTTGGACCCCATTAAGTCGTGAAAAGTCATAAAGTCAGGAACTCTATGACTTTAGATATCCATTAGAGGTTAGATCTGTTATTTGGACGATTTGGTCTTAAGCATTAACTGCTAAAAGTGAGAATTGACCATCAAGGGAATATGTTGTGCGTACGTATGCGTACGCTCAATGTAGTGCATTGATTTCCCGATTTCCTTGCTATGATGGGTTGTACGATGGGCTTCAGCATTGAGTACACTGGGTGTACTTGTGAGATACACTTATGGGACATTTTTGGACTTTGGGTTGTTTGGGTTTTAGGCCATGCATTGTTGGATCAGGTATGGGAAGGGTAAAATGGTATTTTACCTTTAGTATGATGGAATAAGAATGGGAACATGGATTTCAAGTTATTACCCTAAATTTTCATTTAGATTGATCATAGATATGTTCAGTGTGAGAAGTCGTGGTAGCAGCAGCAAGTGTGTGATTTCTTGACATCAGACTGAGGTGAGTTTGCTCACTATACTGTATGACACTAGGGTTGTATGTGCTTGTTGTCCCTGTGCTCTTGTTCTATGACTATATGCTTGTTTGCTATATGTACGTAGGGTGAAATAGACCCGGGGATGAAATAAACTCGCACGGTTGAAAAATACTGATTGAGTTGAAATAGACTCGGGGTAAAATAGACCCGGTACAGCCTTGAGCTGACATTTGAGTTAAATTAGACTCGGAGGTGAAATAGGCCCGGGGGTGAAATAGACCTGGTACATCCTTGAGCTGAGGTATATGTATGGTATGTGTTATTTTGGGGAACTCACTAAGCTTTGTGCTTACGGTTTATGTTTATAGTTTCAGGTATTTCTGGTTTGAAAGGGAAAGGCCCGGCGTGACTGCACAACATCCCCCAGTGCTTTCTGCATTGACTATTTATGTTTTTTACTTTGATGTTTAAACATATATTCACTTTGTTTGGTTTCGGAACAACTCAATGTATGGCTTTAAGTGTTATTAAAATGAAAAAAAATTCTATGAGACTTGGGATGTTACAAGTTCGTATCAGAGCCTTAGTTTGAGGGATTCTAGCACACTCTCGGGTGTGTTTAAATTTAAACTGAGGAATTGGTAACATTTTTTGAAAGTAAATAAGTTTTTTAAAGATGCCTCTTAAAGAAAAAGGGGGTGTGATGTGTGCAATCAGCCGAGCTCAAGTATGTGATTCCCAGAATATCCATACATGATGTTACGCTATATGTCATGAGAATTTCATGCTAGATTAAGGCTAAGGATCTACTCTGAATTTCATGATAGAATGTTAAGAGAGATGCCTTTATATGCCTATTGGTTGAGCTTTTAGAAGCGCATGCTAGAATGTATTTCTAATGTTACATAGATTGGCCTGATATACGATGCCTGATAGCTTAACAAAAATTGGATGTTATTGTAATGACCAAAAAATTTCAACCAATTTAAAACATTTTATTTCATTCAAAAACCATTACATTCATACATCTTGTTTTCAAAATAGTTTAAACATCAGAGTATTCCCCCAAAACCATATCACATAACTCATAAAACATGAGGAGCGGTACGATCACGCCTTCGCCTTGCCACAATCTCCTGAAGCACCTGAAACAATAAACCACAACTGTAAGCCCGAAAGCTTAGTGAGTTCTCCCAAAGTACCCATACATACATAAACATACACATACAGCAAAGAACAACATACTACGGGTCCAATCAACCTTCCGGTTGGAATACCCTCGGCCCTCAACCATCGGGTTGGGATGCCTACATAACACGAGCCCAATCATCTTACCGGGATGGAATACTCTCGGCCCACAACCATCGGGTTGGAATGCCCAAACACCTATACGTACAACAATAACTACTATGGGTCCAGTCATCTCATAAGATGGAATACCCCAGACCCACAACCATCGAGTTGGAATGCCAACCTACTATGAGTACAATCATCCTACTGGGATGGTATACTCCTAGCCCACAACCATCGGGTTGGAATGCCCCACACTAGCAAACATGCACACATAACAGGCAACCATAGAATACTCTACAGAACCAACATACTAGGGCCCTATCATCCTACCGGGATGGAATACAATTGCTACTGGTCAACATACATAACCCGCAGGAAACCTCCTACCAGCGTACATAAGGCAAGACTAACTACAGGTCTATAATTAACTACTAACAGGGAGCTGATCCAACAGAAATAGCCATCACACAACTATCCATTTCTCTAGGATACTAAGCTAACAAGGCATATCCTCATATCACTATCCTATCTACCAGGATACTAGCAAGCATATCATCACATAACATAACAAGCTCTAAGAACAATTCAAAGGGCCGACCTTGGTGCCTTAGACCCTTGAGTACAATGAGGATAACTCACCTTGCAACTGCCAAAATCCTGTAAATCTCTGACTGCTGACTCACCGGAAATCCCAACTATCACATGCAAATCATCACATAAGTATCCATTATGACTTTCTAGGCCAAGTGCCCACAACACTCAATAAGTCCATTATCCTCTTATTGGGCCAAGACTTAAAACCAATCCTCATGCAAAGCCCGATATTGGCCCAATTTACTAAATTGGGCCCACCTCACCAAACGGGCCTAGATCCAAGGTCCATAATAATTATTGGGTCCAATTTACTCCATCCATACTGTTCAGTCACGTCCCAAGCCCAACTAGTCCATAAACAACCCAATTATTCAAGGCCCAAAATTGAAAACCCAACAGAGGGAGTACGTTGGGCGTACCCCTCTTGGTACACTGGGCGTACTTCGATTCTCACTGACTGGAAACGGGACGCTGACCCACTACGTTGGGCGTTCATCAACTTATGCGGGGCGTAATCTCGCTGAACTAAAATTCCTCATAAGTTCTTAATGGCTTAAGCACTTAAGCCCAATCTTCAGATCCATCAACCAAACATGCCTACGATTCATAAAATCTCAAACTTTATTACCTGGGATCGACGTCCAGAAAGCTCTGAACTCAAGGTCTTAATCCATTAAGACCTACCTACATCACACATGAGACAACCAAAGCCATTGGGACCTCATTTTTCTCACCCAAGACCTCTCCTAAGGTCTGAAAGGACAGCTAATCTCAACCAACTCACATCATGCATCACTTTGGGGTTTTTGGGACAAGAAATGTTGTCAAAACTTCATAACACTTAGATCTACACAAAATAATTGTCAATCAAGAGACTTTATACCTCAAAAGGGCTCCAGAAGCTGATGCCTTCCCAGATCTACGAGCTCCAGCCACCCAACTCCTTCCTTGACAACTTCTTCTTTCTTATTCTAGGCTCTCCTTTGCCAAACCAAGCTCCCCAAGGTCGAATATCCACAACAATGGAAGAAGAATGGCTACTTAGGGTTTCTGAGGGTAAGAGGGCAGATATGGAGGCTAGGGTTGGAACCATTATGTTCCTTATATAGTGGTTGGCCCTAAAATTAGGGCTTTTGGACACTGGATGTACGTTGGGCGTACATCCTGTACGATGGCCGTACGCCCCCAACACCCGCGTATATTTAGCTAATCTACGCTGGGCGTAACCTAGATTACGATGGGCGTACCCATCCATTCACACGCATGCATTCCATGCATGCCTAGGACCCTTTGCCAAATATTTCCTTTAGGGACCATTATTGACACTATCTTCAAAGTGTCATAACTCCTTTATTCTAAGTCGGTTTCCGATTTATATCCGCGATAAGGTGGCGAGAAGCCCTACGCTTCTAGCAACACACCCCAACCCGAAACCTTCTCGAATAGAACCCATTGCCCATAAGAGACCGAAACGCCCTTACTCATGATCTTGGGGATCCATAAATAATCACTTTTAGAACAGGGCGTTACAATTATCCCCTACTTGAATATGATTTCGCCCTCGAAATCGCCAATTGCCAAATCTGGCTACCCAAAAATCCCGAAAGACACATTCACGCCCCTAAAGCAGGACAACCACTAAGGGAGGCTAACCCCACTGGAACTCCATCTCGAAGAGATACCTAGTCCTTCTCATGTAGTCTCAAATACCTCCCTCTGCGGAAAGCCCTGAACTTGGAAAGTTAGATTGGATCCATCTCCCAGACAGGCCGTCCAAACTAACCATCCCCTGACCTCTTCCCATTGCTATAAAAAGGGACTACTCAACCGTGGGAACCTGAATTCCCAACCTGAAAATAGGACCACGAGTCATACTCTGCTGTCGGCCACACTTTCTCTCTCTTAACTCATACCCAAAAGTACATATATCGATACTCTTACCAAAACCAACACTCACACCAGGCATAATCAGCATCGGGATGGAATACCAGGCATGCCTACGATGGGTCCGCTCATCCCTAGGATGGAATTTGTAACATACATGTTTTGAAATCATGTTTTGTAATAAATAAAATTATGACATACTATGAGAAATTGAGTGTTGAGTTCTAAAAGATAGTTTTTACTAGAAATGAAGTAAAATTATGTTTAGAATCACTCATAAAATATTGGAAGTCTTATGAGATTCCAATTAAAAGCAAAATACTAAAATATAGCGAAAATATAAAATTTGAAATAAGTAAAATTTTATTATTGAAAGTTGTAGATAATCTTGTTAGAAACATTTAGGCGAAAACCTCGTCGAAATCCAAGAAGAAGAAGGACGGATCATTGTGGAAGGAATCACCCGGGTCAATGCAAAATAGACAAGGAATCCATTGTCTGTTATGGGTGTGGAGAAACTGGTCATATAAAGCCAGCCTGCCCAAGGAAGGATGTGACTTGCTATGCATGTGGTATTACTGGCCACAAGAAGTGTTTTTGCCCTACTCTTACCAGCCAAGTGACGGGAAGTCAAGCTTCTGTTCAACAACCGGCGAGAAGTCAAGCCCCTGTCCAACAACCAAAGAATACTCCAGCTAAAAAGGAGGAGGTGCCAAAAGCTAAGGGTCGTGCATTCCAGATTACCACAAAGGAAGCACGCGAGGACCCGAATGTTGTGACGGGTACATTTCTTGTCAACTCTAGACCTGCTCACATCTTATTTGATTCTGGTGCCTCAGATTCTTTCGTATCTTATGAATTTGCGCATTCTTTTCAAACTGCTTGCTATGCACTCGCGCAACCATTTCATGTAGATACTGCGGGAAGTATATCATTACTTGCTGATAAAATCTATAGGGACTGTGTTATAGAAATTGAAGGCTATAATTTTCTTGCTAACCTAATCCCTATCTCCTTGCCTAACTTCGATATTATCCTCGGCATGGATTGGTTGTCAAAGAACCATGCAGAACTCTTGTGTTATGAAAAGATGGTACGCATTCCTATTGAAGGGGAAGATTCTATTCATGTCTACGGTGAACAAAGGATCTTAAAAATAATCTATTTCCTCAAAGCTCGTAAATTTATATCGAAAGGTTGCCCTATCTATCTAGCCTATATAGTTGACATCTCAAGAAAGGAGAATAAAACTGTAAATGATGTTCCCATCGTTAACGAATATCCTGATGTTTTCCCCCGATGATCTGCCTGGACTTCCTCCGGACAGGCAAGTAGAATTCCGAATTGACCTTGTGCCTGGTGCTGCTCCGATTGCAAAGACTCCTTATCGTCTTGCACCAGCCGAGATGAAAGAAATGATGATTCAACTGCAGGAATTACTTGACAAAGGCTTTAGTCGACCGAGTACCTCTCCCTAGGGTGCTCCAGTATTGTTTGTCAAGAAGAAGGACGGATCAATGCGGATGTGCATTGATTATCGTGAGCTAAATAAGGTGATTGTCAAGAACAAGTACCCACTACCTTGCATAGACGATTTATTCGATCAACTTTAGGGTGTTAGCTATTTCTCAAAGATTGATTTGAGATCTGGCTATCATCAGTTGAAAGTACAAGAACAAGATGTACCGAAGACTGCTTTCCGTACTCGTTATGGGCATTTCGAATTCCTTGTCATGCCATTCGGTTTGACAAATGCTCCTGTTGTATTCATGGATATGATGAATTGAGTATGCCGCCCAATGATCGATAAGTCTGTCATCGTATTCATTGATGATATTCTAATCTATTCCAGGATTGAAGCTGATCATGCCATTCATATTCGTGAAATCTTAGAACTTCTTCGAAAGGAGAAACTTCATGCTAAATTCTCGAAATGTGAATTTTGGCTTCGCCAAGTTCAATTTCTCGGCCATGTTATTTCTAGTGACGGTGTATCCATAGATCCTATCAAAATCGAAGCCATTCAAAATTGGGAAGTGCCCCGTAATGCTTCCGAAATTTGAAGTTTCTTGGGTCTCGCGGGATATTACCGAAGATTCATTAAAGACTTTTCTCGTATAGCCGTACCTCTCACGAGTCTTACACGGAAGGAAGTGAAGTTCGAATGGGGTGAAGCCCAAGAAAAAGATTTCTCAACTCTAAAAGATCTTTTGACTGATGCTCCAATCTTATCACTCCAAGAAGGTGATGATGATTTCTCCGTATATAGCGATGCTTCAAGATTGGGACTCGGTTGTGTATTGATGCAACGTGGTAAAGTGATAGCCTATGCCTCAAGACAACTAAAAGATTATGAAAAGAATTATCCCACCCATGATCTCAAACTCGCTGCAGTGGTATCTGCCCTAAAACTTTGGAGACATTATCTTTTTGGTACGAAATGCCAATTGTTTACCGACCACAAGAGTCTCAAGTATATATTCAGTCAGCAAACTCTGAATATGAGACAGCAACGAGCCATGGAGCTGATCAAAGACTATGACAGCAAAATCCTGTACCATCCTGGAAAGGCTAATGTGGTTGCAGATGCACTTAGCAGGAAGGTTTATCGTAATAGTATGTGTTATACTATAACTCACACTACGGTGAAGTTCACTATTCTTGATGAACTAGAGAAATGGCAAGTTGAGGCCTTAAAGCCAAAAAATGTGAAGAAGGAAGGAATGTTACATTATACTGATGTTTTACTTGATGATCCACGAGGATTAAAAGTATTTAAGAATCGGCTATGGATTCCAAAGATTGGTGGATTAAGACAGAAGATTTTAGATGAAGCTCATAAGTCTAAGCTGTCAATACATCCTGGTACAAGTAAAATGTACTATGATGTAAGAGCTGATTATTGGTGGCCTGGATTAAAGAGAGACATTGGACGATATGTGCAGGAATGCTTATTATGCTTATAGGTCAAAACAGAGCACCAAAAGCCTTATGGAACTCCAGAAAGCCTTAGTGTTCCTATATGGAAGTGGGAAGAGCTGTCCATGGATTTTATTACCAAATTGCCAAAGACTGCTAGACAGCATGATAGCATTTGGGTAATCATCGACCGCCTGACTAAGAGTGCACATTTTCTCGCCATGCGTGAAACGGCTCCAATGGAGAAATACGCACAAGTATACTTGGATGAAATTGTTGCAAGACATGGTGTGCCACTAAAGATCATTTCCGATCGCGATACTCGCTTCACTTCTCACTTTTGGGTGAGTATGCAACGTGAATTAGGATCTCGAGTTGCTCTCAGCACCGCTTATCATCCCCAGACAGATGGTCAGACGGAGAGAACACTCCAAACAGTAGAAGATATGCTTCGTGCATGTGTCTTGGAGTTCGGTGGTAACTGGGATAAATATTTACCGCTTGTCGAATTTTCGTATAATAACAGTTACCACACTTCAATCAAAATGCCACCATATGAAGCATTATATGGTCGTAAATGTCGTACGCCATTATGTTGGCATGATGTAGGACAGAAGATCCTTGGAGGTCCTGAAATGATTCAAGACACCACCGATAAGATTCAAATCATACGAGAAAGAATGAAAGCGGCCCAGGATCGACAGAAGTCCTATACAGAAAAGAGAAGACGACCTATAGAATTCCAAGTGGGTGATTTCGTGATGCTAAAGGTATCCCCATGGAAAGGCCTTATGCGGTTTGGGAAGAAAGGAAAGTTGAGTCCTAGATTTGTTGGTCCTTTCAAAATCATCCAGAGAATTGGAAAGCAAGCATACCGCTTAGAATTGCCTGAATATTTGGCAAGTATTCATGATGTGTTTCATGTGAGTTATCTGCGCAAATGCTTGAGCATCTACGATGAGACAGTTCCATTATCCGAGGTGAAATTGGATAATAAGTTAAGATATGTTGAAGAGCCTGAAGATGTCGTAAATGAAAGAACAACTAAACTACGTAATAAAGAAGTAGAATTGGTGCGTGTCAAATGGAAACACCATAGAGTCCCAAACTATACTTGGGAGAATAAGAATGAGATAAAAGCGAAATATCCCCATTTATTTTAATCGATGTAATTTCGGGGACGAAATCCTCAAAAAGAGGAGGTATTTGTAACATACACGTTTTGAAATCATGTTTTGTAATAAATAAAATTGTGAAATACTATGATATATTGAGTGTTGAGTTCTAACAGATAGTTTTTACTAGAAATGAAGTAAAATTATGTTTAGAATCACTCATAAAATATTGTAAGTCTTATGCGATTCCAATTAAAAGCTAAATAGTGAAATATAGCGAAAATATAAAATTTGAAATAAGTAAAATTTTATTATTGAAAGTTATAGATAATCTCGTTAGAAACATTTAGGCGAAAACATCGTCGAAATCCGAGTTATAACGAAGAAGTTATGACCAATCGAAGATTCGCGACAAAACCGGCACGACGCCGAATGACGTAAAAAGTGAGTTTTAGCTAAACTACTTTTTAGCCTTAGTGATCTAAATGAAAGTCATAGTATTCGTTAAACCGAGAAGTTAGATAAAAAGAACGCCAAAATCTGACTTCGTATGAGGAACTTATGATTTTTCTAAGTTTCGGACTAACAGTAGACAACTAAAAACTCGAATTTTTGATCGAGCGATATTCAACCGATACAGCGTAAAAGAGAATTAAAGATCTCGTCATTTGTAGTACAACGGTAAAAAGTCTGACGAAAACGAACGTCGAATGAAGATGTTATGAATTTTTAACGGATTTTCCTGTCCCGGTCTGTTAAAAATATAATAATAAAAATAAAGTCAAAATTAGCCGACGGAGTCGAAACAAAAGTTGTAGATTATATTTTCACCTACACGTGCATATAAAGAACGTCAAAAACGGAGTTCATATGTGAAAGATATGAATTTTTGAAGTTATTAAATAAAAATAAAGGAAAAATCGAAGTATTATCCGAAGCCGTACGCCCCGCGTATGCGAGAGTTACGCCCAGCGTACTTCGCACGTAGAAGATCCGGAGTCAGCCACGTCTACCTGTCTTCGCATGATTGCCACGTAGAAGCCCGAGTTCTGAACTGCTTCCACGCCTCGTACGCCCAGCGTACTCCGAGGCTTCGGTCACCTATAAAAGGGACGCGAGACAACCCGGTTTTGTTTGGAAACTTTCACTCTTTTACACCCTATACTCTATATTTAGCCCACTTTTAACCCCTCGAAGTCCCGGTATGAATCCCAACACCCAAAGCAAGTCCCGGCACCCCGAAGATCCCGAGAAAATTATATTTTAAGTCGAAACTCTGCCCGAGTAAAGTCCGGTTTTCAACTAAAAACCCCAGTTTCGCCCCAGAAAGTCATATTTGGAGCCGAAGTACTGTCCAAATTATTATTTTAACCCCGGTTATTTCAAGGTGAGCTCAATATATAGGAACAATTGTATGTTATGTGTTATATGTGCTATATGCTTTTCAGTGTTAATATTTCGGGTTATTTTTCCCGTGTTATTTTATTCGCTATTTTTATAGCAAATGTAATACCTTTGACCATGTGATCAGTGAAATGACTTAGATTCACATTGGTACTGGTACGTAGCCTCTGGCCATGTAGAGCATGTCTCTGTAAGAGAATGACTTCTATTCTGTGGCATTGGAAAATGGTTAGACAGGACTATAAGTCTGAAATCTAACAAGATGTTAATCAGAAATTGTATGTCTTCTATATCATTTGGGCCAAAGTTTTATTGATGTATATCAAGCATTGAAAAGTATATCTTTTAATAAAGTCTTTGATTGATATAAACGCTTGTCACATGATTTCACATATGTCTTTGTTGTTCCTCTTTGCTTCTGTCATATTGATGTATATATATGGCATAACGTTATATTGTATCTATTATTGAACTCACTAAGCGTCACCGCTTACCCTATCAATGTTTAACAAATTTCAGGTGATAAGTAACCAGTATGATCTTATATTGTTGAACGATTTAGATTAGTTTGTAATAATACTTTTGTACTTCAGTTTATGTTAGTATAAATTACAATATCCTGGGTAGTTATGTATTATATAACACTTTGTAATAGTCGGTTTGTATCCAGTAGTTTGTAACCTCTTTATCAATGTAATTTATTGCTTTTATGAATATCCAAGTAGCATGTTTTGGAGTAATAATATTGTGAAGTATGAAAGTTTGAGTCTTTCAAAAATACGAAAGTTGGGGTCTTTCAAAATACCCTCGCATCCCTACACATGTTTGGCCCAATCAACCCTCGGGTTGGAATACCAAACACATCAGGTCCAATCAATCATAGGGTCCGGTCATCCTCATGATGGAATACCCCAGATTGGAATACCTCCACATACATAACTCAAACCCATAACCATACTCGGAACCAAGGACCTTGTCCTTGCGTCACCCTCGAACCCTCCGGTTCGCCACACCTGAGTGTAACTCACTCATACCTCCCTATCACGATCTTTAGGTCCTTGACCTCTAACTGCAATATCTTTACACAGTCCTCATCACCGGTCCAGACTGCTCCCGAGTCTGTTAACCTGCTATCTCACTTTCCTTTGTCCAAACCTCCAATCTGGAGCCACTATCCCCCTCCTCTTCCAAGGAGACTAAAAACATGCCTACACATCATCCAACATTGCCACAGCGACAGATCCTCGCTATACATCACCCCTTAGCGGTGCTCACCGCTATCTCATAACATGCATACATACTCAGAGACTGATCGTATAACCAACAACCCATACATAGACTGCCGCATTTCCTCGATATCTCCACCCTTCGGGGACAAACCCACTAGCCGCTATCACATAACAGCATCCTCACTACTGGTTCAAAGATCCACGACAATGCAAAGCCCTTACTATAACTGAACCGCCTCATGGCACCACTCCAGCAACCAACATTCAAACCACGTCAGGCAACCTTCTAAAACCAGCAGCTCATCCGAGAATTTCCAATTCTCTCCCACTTAGGGCACTAACCACCATCCACTGGCGGCGAAGCTAACACGCTGCTCAATCAAACCCACTAATACGCCGAACTTCAAGGAACCTAAGTTCCTGCTGAAAGTTCCCAAATTCTCGAACCATAACCTTCCCCTCTCACGAATCCCACACTGGATATTAACCCTCAATCCTAACTCTTCTCTAACACATACAACATTTTAATATATCATGCAAGAAACAACATTTCATAATCATAACATAAATGAGATAAAGCAGAAAAACATACCGACTGACACCTCTGGCCCAGATCTGATCTCCTCGGTCACAAGCTAATAAGCACGCCCTAGAGCCCTCAGAGGCTCTGCCCGACCCTGACTCTTGTCAGTAAGTCTCAAAGTGGCTGGCGTTGGGGCCTGCACTGACCTGGCAGCTAGCAGAGGACACTGGGCCTTTATATGGCCCACCTGATCACAATGATAACAAAGTCGAACTCCGGCAGCTGGAGCCTGCTGCCTGCAATCCATGGCTATGTGGCCCTCCTTTCCACACTTGTGGCACCCAAAAGAAGAACGACAACTTCCCTCATGTACCTTGCCGCACTTCCCACAAGTGCGACTCCCCTGACCTCCCTGTCGATAATCAGCGGGCCTCATCCGCTTCGGTGCAGGCTGCGACTGCACCGGGGTCTGCCTCTGCTCTCTCAACTGGAGCTCAATCTCTAACTCGCGCCGCCTAGCAGCCTCCTGCAACTCCAATAAGGTACTACACCTCTGCGTGGATACAAACTGCCTGATGTCCCTCTTGAGTATACTCAGATATCGAGACATCTGAGCCTGCTCCGAAGCAAACTCCGGGCAAAACATCGCCCTCTCAGTGAACATCCTGGTGATCTCCGTTACCGACTCTGAGCCCTACTTCAGTTCTAGGAACTCCTGAGCCAACCTCTCTCTCTCTCTCTCTCTCTCTCTAAACCTGCGGAACATAACGAGTACTAAACATTTACCGGAACTGATCCCACGAAACCGCAGCCCACTGCGCCTCAGAATAAGATCCCATGGTCAACCTCCACCAATCCTTCGCCCCGAGCCTCAAAAGGTTCAAAGCACACCACACGCTCTGATCCGCAGGGCATGAACACGTGAAAAAGAAACCCTCCACGTCTCACAACCATCTCATAGCAACGATCAGATCCTGGACTCCATCAAAAGTAGGGGGCTTCGTATTGTCGAAATCCCAATACTGAAAGCCCCGACTGGCTCCCCCTCCTGTCACTGCCACAGCTGTTGCGGCTGCCGCGGACGCTGTCTCTGCCAAAGCTGCATAGCGCTCATCAAAATACTCAACCATGGCAGTCTTGATCGACCCAAACAGTTTCGACAATTCAGCTCGGAACATAGCCGCAACCTCATCATGCAAAATATCACGAATCCTAGCATCCAACTCATCGGCACTCATCTGACCAATAACCTCGGGTGGGGCTGATCCATCCTGACCACCCTCTCCTGATCCCGATCCCGAACCAGATCCTGAATCGAAACGTCTCGCATCCGCCATACTGAAATGAACCATAAGAATCTCAGATACCTTGCATAACCGCCGAGAACTAACCTCTAACCAACAACCTAGGGGTTGTGACTTCCTTGACACGCGTATGGGTCTTGTGCTTTCAGTAGTACGGGCCCATACTACCTTCCGCACCTACCCATATTTGTCCCAAGTATCACCACAACGCCCTAAGTACAAACATATATAGCAAGCACTCAATCCTCACCCCTAGAGGAATACCGAATAGCTCAGATCAAGGAAACTCTAGGCTAGCAGGCATCACAACTCAGGCAATTCTATCATGCAATTCCTGAAGATCCCTAGCCTAGTACTAGCATGTTGTTCTAACATATCACATAAACAAACAACTTGTATGGTATTTTGGGGTAACTTACTGGCTCCGGCTGATCGTACCCTCTGCGTCCGCCTTTACTTATTTTGAAAACTTATTTTTGAAAATCTCTCCTTGAGTTGAGACTAGATTCACACGAATGTTCCTCCAATTCACTCAAACCAAGGCTCTGATACCAACTTGTAACGACCAAAAAATTTCAACCAATTTAAAACATTTTATTTCATTCAAAAACCATTACGCTCATACATCTTGTTTTCAAAATAGTTTAAACATCAGAGTATTCCCCTAGAACCATATCACATAAATCATAAAACATGAGGAGCGGTACGATCACGCCTTCGCCTTACCACGATCTCCTGAAGTACCTGAAACAATAAACCACAACTGTAAGCCCGAAAGCTTAGTGTGTTCCCCCAAAGTACCCATACACATAAACATATGCATACAACAAAGAACAACATACTACGAGTCCAATCAACCTTTCGGTTGGAATACCCTCGGCCCTCAACCATCGGGTTGGAATGCCTACATAACACGAGCCCAATCATCCTACCGGGATTGAATACTCTCGGCCCACAACCATCGGGTTGGAATGCCCAAACACCTATACGTACAATAATATCTACTACGAGTCTAGTCATCTCATAATATGGAATACCCCAGGCCCACAACCATCGGGTTAGAATTCCCCACACTAGCAAACATGCACACATAACAGGCAACCACAGAATACTCTACAGAACAAACATACTAGGGCCCTATCATCCTACCAGGATGGAATACCCTCTGCTACTGGTCAACATACATAACCCGCAGGTAACCTCCTACCAGCGTACATAAGGCAAGACCAACTACAAGTCTATAAATAACTACTACAAGGGCGCTGATCCAACAGAACTAACCATCACACAACTATCCATTTCTCTATGATACTAAGCTAACAAGGCATATCCTCATATCACTATCCTATCTACCAGGATACTAGCAAGCATATCATCACATAACATAACAAGCTCTAACAACAATTCAAAGGGCCGACCTTGGTGTCTTAGACCATTGAGTACAGTGAGGATAACTCACCTTACAACTGCCGAAATCCTGTAAATCTCTGACTCCTGACTCACCGGAAATCCCAACTATCACATGCAAATCATCACATAAGTATCCATCATGACTTTCTACGCCAAGTGCCCACAACACTCAATAAGTACATTATCCTCTTATTGGGCCAAGACTCAAAACCAATCCTCATGCGAAGCCCAATATTGGCCCAATTTACTAAATTGGGCCCACCTCACCAAACGGGGGTCCATAATAATTATTGGGTCTAGTTTACTCCATCCATATTGTTCAGTCACGGCCCAAGCCCAACTAGTCCATAAACAGCCCAATTACTCAAGGCCCAAAATTGAAAACCCAACAGAGGGAGTACGATGGGCGTACCCCTCTTGGTACGCTGGGCATACTTCGATTCTCACTGACTGGAAACGGGACGCTGACCCATTTACTCCATCCATACTGTTCAGTCACGGCCTAAGCCCAACTAGTCCATAAACAGCCCAATTACTCAAGGCCCAAAATTGAAAACCCAACAGAGGGAGTACGATGGGCATACCCCTCTTGGTACACTGGGCGTACTTCGATTCTCACTAACTGGAAACGGGACGCTGAACCACTACGTTGGGCGTTCATCAACTTACGCGGGGCGTAATCTCGCTAAACTAAAATTCCTCATAAGTTCTTAATGTCTTAAGCACTTAAGCCCAAACTTCAGATCCATCGACCAAACATGCCTAGGATTCATAAAGTCTCAAACTTTATTCCTTGGGACGTCCAGAAAGCTCTTAACTCAATGTCTTAATCCATTAAGACCTACCTACATCACACATGACACAACCAAAGCCATTGGGACCTCATTTTTCTCACCCAAGACCTCTCCTAAGGTCTGAAAGGACAGCTAATCTCAACCAACTCGCATCATGCATCACTTTGGGTTTTGGGACAAGAAATGGTGTCAAAACTTCATAACACTTAGATCTACACAAAATAATTGTCAAGCAAGAGACTTTATACCTCAAAATGGCCCCAGAAGATGATGTCTTCCCAGATCTACAAGCTCCAGCCACCCAACTCCTTCCTTGACAACTTCTTCTTTCTTCTTCTAGGCTCTCCTTTGCCAAACCAAACTCCCCAAGGTCGAATATCCACAACAATGGAAGAAGAATGGCTATCTAGGGTTTCTCAGGGTAAGAGGGCAGAAGCCCTACGCTTCTAGCAACACACCCCAACCCGAAACCTTCTCGAATAGAACCCATTGCCCATAAGAGACCGAAACGCCCTTACTCATGATCTCTAGGATCCATAAATAATCACTTTTAGAACGGGCGTTACAGTTATATTAGATTTGGAATCTTTATTGGTATCAAGCAAGCTTGAGATTTTCTCTGTTTGGTTTGTGGCTTGGAGTGTTACTGCATGAATGTTGTTTGCTTTGTGTTTTGTGGGAATCTTGATGATGTGAATTAACTATTAAATGAATATTCTAAGTCACATGTTGTATAGGTTAATCATCTCAGATTGATTAATTTAACCCTACTATACAGCTCTTGTTTGACTCTAATCATTGTAGCGATGACTATTTTAGTGGAAGCATTATCTAAGGTTTGTGGTATGTGATTGTGTTCATGAAGTAGTTAGCTGACATTAATGGAAGTTCATTAGCATCTGATGGCAGGGTGAGGTCAGGAAGCTAGGAGAGCCTAGGAGGTCTTTTAGTAGGTATGGATTCACTGTTTAGTGAGTACTTAGAGTACCAATTTGAGAAGGTGAGTTGGACAATTCAGAATAGTTCTTGAAGAAAGTATGGATAGGTGTCGAAGGTAGTATTGGGCTCGTACTACTAAAAGCACAGGATTCATACTCGGATCAAGGAAAGTCATGGAGAATCTAGGAAGCCTATAAGATAAGGATTCTTTAGGTATGTTTTGATCATTTATGTGGTTGGTTTTCAGTATGGTGATTAGCAATCGTGGAGGAGGTTCAAGTTCAGGTTCAGGCACGGGTGTTGTGCTGATTAATGAGACGATACGCGAGTTTGTTATGACAAAGATTACTCGTGGTATTATTGAAGCAACTCATGTGATGTTTGGTTCCATCAGGGAAGGAATCATGGAGATCTTGGATGAGATTCTTAGGGCTTTTCAGGCCAAGATTCAAGCAGGATAGTTGGGGGCTCAAACTCTCTTTCATCTGGAATTCATGGCTTGTGGTGCCCCAAAGTTCTTTGGGGAGGATGATCCTATTGCTAGCCCTTAATTTGAGGGATCAAAAGTGGGATTTGCATCATGCCTTCAGGGGGATCGATTCCGCAATTTGATTGTCGTTGAGGTTTCTTGGAACCTACAATAGGAATTGCCTGACATTATTGGTTGTATCTTTGACAGTTTGGTCGCCAAGTTCAAGGATCAGATTTCATCCTTTCAGACTACTGATGGGATTGTCGGGGTGACTCAGGAGCGGGAGCTTGTTTAGAGAGGAAACTGGGAAAGACGACGCGGAATAATGGTCCGAGTCTACTAATACCATCTAAGTAGCTTGATGTTGCCATTCCTAGTGATAGAGGCAATTGGGGCCACAACATTCTCGCTAAGGGTGGAGGGACCCACGAGCATGCGCACTGCAAGTTTAAATGTGGCAGCTGCGGTCGGAAGGGTCATTTTCACCAAGATTGCACCGTGAAGGTAGAATTGTGTCATCATTCTCATCAGCCTGGTCATATTAGGGTAAGTTGCCCATGTTTGACGATTGGGGAAACTTAGACCCCATCTCCCGTGGTCTTCAGAGAGGTTGATCCAAGACTTCAAGACCTCACGTGTATGTACTCCTTCATGCCATTTAAATGCTTTTGCTTATGTAATTGGGTGTTGAGACATTATGTTGGGTTTAGTTAAGTCCCCACCTAAGGATCATAGTGTTGGAATAGTGTTTAAGGCTGCAACTATATTAGGCAAGTATTTGATCCGGTTGTGCATGGTCCTTTTGGGTTGCCTTCACCATAGCAACTTGACAGGATGATTTATAATGAGAGAAGAAATAATATTAATATATTATGAGAATAATATAAGGAATAATATTATTATTATTTGATTAATATAAGTCATAAATTAATTAAGAATTAATTTGGTGACTTAAAGAGATTAATTAAATAGAAGGGCATAAACTGTCAATTGAATGATAATTGTACTTTGGGCTATAAATCCCTTAAGGATAAGGGGGGACGGTTTTAAGGACTTTGGATAGGCCTTGAAATCGTCCAAGGGCTTATCATTAGGGTATTGGATTGCTTAGGGCCTAATTTATCCAATTAGGGTTTTAAGGGTGAAACCCTAGGAGCCTTACTAGTATAAATAGACCCTAAGGTTCAAGGAAAATCGGCACCTATGCTCTAGAAGAAACCCTGGCCGATTCTTGATCCCCTCCCCTCTCTCTCCAATCATCCTCTTGCTAGTTGGTGTTTGTAAGCGATTAGAGGAGTGACAATTGTGACTCTAAAGCTCCAAGGACAAGAAGATCAAGCAAGTGATTCAAGGTAATCTTCTAATTCTGATTTCTTATTGTTATTATACTAGATTTACCATTAGAAGACTTGGATTCAATGCATGTTCAATTAGAGAAACCTAGATCCAAGCATTAGGGTTTGTATGTGCACATAGGAATGTTCATATGGCTAAAACCCATTAGTGGTATCAGAGCCTAGATTGGTTTCTTTTGAATTGATGCATTGGTTGCTTGTTTGATGCTTGCAAAATTCGAATTTTGTGTTTCTGCCTGATGAACTCGGTGAGTCCCATAGTGGACTCGGCGAGTAGGCTCGACTCGGCGAGTCCATTGTGGTACTCGGCGAGTCCGAGCGTCAGAAAGAGCTAATTTCGGGATTTCTTGCTGTTTATCTTTTAGATACTTACCTTAATCATGTTAGGTCAATATAAATCCAATTTTATGATATATTTAAGTATATTCTTGACCTAATTGAAGATATTTATCAATTAATTGAATATTAATTTCCTTATGTGATAATTGATTAATTATTTTAATTCAATTGGTAAATTGTTTTGCAAGAAATAATTAAATAAATCAAATATGGATAACTATGTGATTTAGATTATTTGTTATTTGATCCCCTATGTTTTGAAAAGTTTAAAACTTGCCCTCAAGTTTTGAAATTTATGTTTTGTGATTAAAAGTTCAATTTAGACAATTTAAATTCCAAACCCTAGAATTTTACAAGTTTAAAATTCAACCCTATACTAATATAATATTACAAGATTAATATATATATATATATGTATATATATATATATATATATATATATATATATACATACATATATATATATATATATATATATATATATATATGTATAATTAAAATGCTAGTCTTACCGTTACTAGGCCTCATTCACGAAGCCGGTCTATAAGGTGGGTATAAGGTTGCTGCCTATAAAATGGCGCTTAATGGGTGTACACTCACACCCACCGCTTGCTTGATCGGTGGAGGGTCGTTAGCCGAACGGGTAGGATAGGGCAACCTCACCTCCTCATTAAAAGTATAATATGAAATACAAAGTAACTACATGTTTTTCAAAAATTTCCCAATCCTAGTTACTTTAGGAAAAGTGAATTGATGCAATCCCATGAAATTACACTTTGCACCCTTGCTAAGAAGTTAGTGGAGCGTGTGTGGTTTACCGGCACACTAATTGGTTCTAAGCAAATGTGGCAAAGGGTGATTCATTGTTTATCATAGTTCGATGGAGCGTGTGTGGTTTACCGGGACATCGAATAGGTGGTTGTTACAATAAAGGCACCATGTGAATTTGCATGGTAATTCACACCCACTTTGTGATCCTCTGTATCCCAATCACAAACGAGAGGGGCATATCGAGATTTAAACATGCCATTGAAAAGTTTCAATGAATCTCATCCAAACCTAGGAATTCTCAATACATTTAGAACTTAAAGTTATGTTTTCATGGTGGAGAATTAGTGAATCGTCATTCACTTACCTTCAAATTGTTTGCATACTAGATTACGGCATCCCTTTTCTAATATGTAAATATTGTTGTTGGATCCTAGCCCTAATTTTTCTTATTGGGTGATAATTAAGGATTCAAATTCTAATCTATCTTTGTCCTTTCTATTTGTAGATGCCGAACGCGAACAACGCTGCTGCTAGCTCGTTCACATTGATGAGCCTTTGCCAAAAGGTGACTTTCGATGGGAAGAACTTTAGCGAATGGATAAGATACATTTGCACAATTGCTCGCTACGAGGACAAGGAGTATGTCCTTGATGAGAAACTCGAGAAGATCAACCCAGAAATTGCTACTCCGGCTGAAATGACTGCTTTTGATACTCATGAACGTGATGCAACGAAGGTTCATTGCATCATGATAGCCACAATGAATGCTGAATTCCAAAAGTCCTATGAGGACATGTATCCGTACGAAATGCACCAAGACTTGTTGGAGAGATACCACCAAAACGCGAGGCAGGAGCGTTACTAGATTTTCACTAACATGATCTCCGCTAAAATGGGTCATGGAGAATCTCTAACCGTGCACCTGCAAAAGATGCAAAGGTATGTCGATCGTCTTCGTAAGTTGAATGTTGACTTTGGGGAAGACTTGGCAATCGACATGGTGCTTCACTCCTGTTACAATCAATTTAGGATGACCTACCACATGAACAAATCAGAGGTCACCCTAAGTAAGCTCCAAGGTCTCCTTAGGGTTGCTGAAAGCAACCTCAAGGACAAGTCTGTTGCACCCACTACTAATCCACCCGTTGCTCCTGTTTTGGCCATTAGGCAAGGAAGAGGCAAGAAGAGGAAGGCTCCGTCTAAGAGCCACCGCCAGGGAAAGTCCCGAGATTGTTCATCTTCTAGTGGGACAAAAGTTGATCCCGCTAAGCCTAACCCTAACCCAAAGGAGGCAGAGTGCCACCACTGCCACAAAATAGGGAATTGGAAGAGAAGCTGCCTAGACTACCTGCAAGCCATCAGGGAAGGAAAGATCAAGCTGTCTTTCGCAAGTATATACACAATTAAATCTAATGATTCATCTCATGCTATTTCTTGGGTCCTTGATACTGGGTGTGGTTACCACATTTGTTCTGAATTGCAGGGACTAAGAAGAAATAGGGATGTGGAGCATGGAAGAATAAATCTAATCATGGGGAACAGAAGATCGTCGCCTGTGACCAAGATTGGAGTGTATTCTCTAGTGCTTAGGAATGATTTATGTTTAGATTTGAATAATTTTTGCTATTCGCCAGAAATGGCAAGAAACATCATTTCATTTCATGGTTTGTTTAGACAAGGATTTAGATTTTCTTTTAATAATGAGAATGGTTCTATTTGTGCTTATCTAAATGGTGTCTTATATTTTGAAGCATAAAACTGTTATGATTATAGATAACCTAGGAAATGATGTTTTATGCATGGATTCTTCCAATAGTATGTATAGAGCATCCTTGTGGCATTGTCGCCTTGGACATGTCAACAAGAAGCGCATAGCCCAACTCCAAAAGGATGGAGTGTTGGAGTCATTCGACCTTAGGAAAGATGACACATGCGAATCTTGTTTACTTGGAAAGATGACCAAGTCACCCTTCACTAGTACATGTGAAAGGGGTGAGGGTCTATTGGACCTCATACATACCGATGTATGTGGACCGTTTAGATCAACCACGAAGGATGGAAACTGCTTCTATGTGACTTTTACCGATGACTATAGTAGATATGGGTATATCTACTTAATCAAGCAAAAGTCAGAAACGTTTGAAAAGTTCAAAGAGTTCAAGAATGAAGTGGAGAATCAATTGGGCAAGAAAATCAAGATGCTTCGATCTAATCGAGGATGAGAGTACCTAAGTCTTGAATTCCATGACTATCTCAAGGAGTGTGGAATAGTTTCACAATTGACGCCACCTAGGACGCCGCAGTTGAATGGTGTAGCAGAAAGGCGTAATCGAACCCTGTTAGACATGGTCCACTCTATGATGAGTCGTGCTTCACTACCTATCTCATTTTGGGGGTATGCCTTAGAGACTGCCGCCCATATCCTTAACCGAGTGCCTACTAAGAAGGTTGCCAAAACACCTCACGAGATGTGGACAGGGAAAGCTCCCTCGTTAGCACATATCAAGGTTTGGGGT
Organism: Lactuca sativa; assembly: GCF_002870075.4. Lineage (NCBI taxonomy): Eukaryota > Viridiplantae > Streptophyta > Magnoliopsida > Asterales > Asteraceae > Lactuca > Lactuca sativa. The sequence goes on from NC_056626.2 coordinate 129,535,447, forward strand.
TGCGAGGCTTTTGTAAGACGAGATACTCACGACAAGCTCCAACCTTGTAGTGAGCGATGTATTTTCATTGGCTACCCACATAAATCCTTTGGATATCTCTTCTATAGACCAAAGGACAATGTTTTCTTTGTTGCGAGGATAGGAGTTTTCCGAGAGCGGGAACTCATAAGCCAAGGAGACAGTGGGAGGCAAATCGAGCTTAAGGAGATTCAAGATTCAATATATGAAGGAACCTCTACTGCTGGCACTCAACTCGAGGAAGAAACTCCGATTGAACCGATTGACGAGTCCTTACCTCTTATACGTTCCGAAGGAGTTAGAGTTCAACCCCAGTTTTATGGTTTTCATATTACTACCGAAGGGGATACGTATATTAGTGATGGTACACTAATAAATCTAGATGGACCTAATAGCTATAAGGAAGCCATGGCAGGCCCGGAGTCTGCAAAATGGAAAGAGGCAATGGACAGCGAGATCCAGACCATGTATGGCAACCAAGTTTGGAATGTGGTTGATAATGTGCCCGGACATAAGACCGTTGGGAGCAAGTGGATCTTCAAGAAGAAGACCGACGTGGATGGAAATGTACACACATATAAAGCACGATTGGTTGGGAAGGGCTTTACTCAAACTCCCGGAGTTGACTATGATGAGACCTTCTCACCAGTTGCGAAGATAAAATCTATTAGGGTGATGCTAGCAATTGCCGCATTTCATAATTATGAGATTTGGCAAATGGATGTCAAAACCACTTTCCTTAATGGGAAGTTGGCTGAGGATGTTTACATGGCTCAGCCAGAGGGTTTTGTTGATCTGAAGCATCCAAATAGAGTGTGTAAGCTTGAGAAGTCCATTTATGGACTTAAGCAAGCGTCTCGCAGATGGAATCTTTGCTTCGATGAGAAAGTCAAAGAGTTTGGATTTGTACAAAGCGAAGATGAATCATGTGTATATGTCAAAGCCAGTGGGAGTATAGTAAGCTTCATCGTTCTGTATGTCGATGACATACTACTCATAGGAAACAACGTCCCGACACTGCAGGAAGTTAAGTCCTGGCTCGGGAAGTGCTTCGCTATGAAGGACCTTAAAGAGGCTTCCTATATTTTGGGAATAAGGATAGTGAGAGAACGAAGTAAGAGACTAATAGGACTTAGTCAGAACACTTACTTAGATAAAGTACTAAAATGTTTTAGTATGGAAAACTCGAAGAAGGGAGAATTACCGATACAAAGTAATGCCAAGTTGAGTAAGACTCAAAGTCCGAGTACCAAAGCTGAAATAGAAGAAATGAGCCGAGTTCCATACGCTTCCGCAGTTGGCTCAATCATGTATGCTATGACTTGTACTCGCCCTGATGTAGCCTTTGCTTTGAGCATGGTTAGTAGATATCAAGGGAACCTTGGCAGAGCCCATTAGATTGTAGTCAAGAATATCCTTAAGTAACTTTGGAGGACGAAGTAATGGTTCTTAGTCCTCGGAGGGAGTGATGACTTGAAGGTGCGAGGGTATAGTGACGCCAGTTTTCAAACCGACAGGGACAAGTACCATTCGCAGTTGGGATGGGTCTTTACCCTGATTGGAGGAGCAGTAACTTGGAAAAGTTCCAAGCAAGAAACCGTAGCTGATTCAACGTGTAAATCAGAGTACATTGCAGCGAGCGAAGCGTCAAAGGAGGCAATATGGTTGAAGAACTTCATCGGTGATCTTGGAGTTGTACCTGCCATAAAGGAGCCCATGGAGATTTTCTGTGATAATGAAGGAGCGGTTGCCTTGACCAAGGAACCGAGGGATCATGGTAGATCTCGACATATCGACAGAAAATATCACTTTATTAGACATCGTGTAGAAGAAGGACAACTCGTGGTTAAGAGGATATCATCAGAAGATGTAACACCGTAAAAATTAAAACAATTTTTTTACTTTTCAAAACACATTTTTAATTAAACTATTCATTCACAAAATGTCATAACATCAAGTTTTCAAATCACAAATGTCTCCCAAGATCAAAATACATCCAATCCCATATGTGTGAACGAATCAAGCCGACGCCTTCCCGCGGTCATCACCGGTACCTGAAACACATAACACTGAACACTGTAAGCATAAGCTTAGTGAGTTCCCCAAAATACCACACTAATCACATAATAGCCACTCGAGGCTGTAACTCTGTTGACCCTCTGGTCAATGTGTCTCAGTGGGTCCCTCCAGCCCTAACTCTCTGTGGGCGCTCTGGCCCTAACTCTAGGGACCCGAAAGTCCCGACTCTATAACTCTGAATCATGCATATCACATATCACAACAAAGCACAACACATAATAACATGCAATCACACTGGCATATAACTTTATAATACTCTGTCTCTGAACTCTATTACCACACTAGGTAAAGTATAGTGAGAAGACTCACCTCGGGTATCTCGGTAAATATCTGTCTCGGAATAAATGTGATCTAGCCTCCGCCTAATCACGCAAAGTAATATACCCATAAATACAACTGAACTCAACCCTAAAGGTCAACATGGTCAACAATCAACTTTGACCGGACTTGGCGAGTGCACTAGGGCGACTCGGCGAGTCTATACGTGTCCACTGACTCCCTTGGATCCTCTCTTGACACGTCGAGTACTTCCCTAACTCGACGAGTTCCACCTGGCATGAATCGCGGGGCCACCACGACTCAACTCGCCGAGTCTCAAGAACAACTCGGCGAGTTCCGACTTGACTCAGCCACCCCTTCACTCTCCCTGACTCACTGAGTCGACCCCTCAACTCGGCAAGACCACTCGTTGAGTGGTCACGGGCAAACTTCATGCTACTCGCCGAGTCTGTTCTTCAGACTCGGCGAGTCCATGCCATGCATAAACTCAAACTCACTTCTAAGGTCAGATTTGTTTCATACAATCATAGATCTGGCCTCCCCGGGCATGATAATCATGTAAAGTCCAAACCTTGGGGATCAAACAACAACTATTTGCTCATAAATGATGTTTTAGCTCCATATCTCATAACTCTAGGCCAATACTCTCATGAACCCTCATAAAGCTTAAGGAATAAAGCTTCTTTGGACCTCTATGGATCTCATCTCAAGCCTCATCACAAATATGGACGAAATGGACATCAAATCTAACCAACAAAGGGGTCAAGAAACCCTAAACCCCCATGTTCATCATAACAAAAGAAAAGGGAGCCAAAATATACCTCCAAGATGATGCTCTGATCTCCAAAATCGAATGATGTCCACCTCCCTTGCCTTCTCTTAGCTAGAATCTCCTTTGCCTTGCCAAAAAAAGCTTCAAAGGTCAACAATGGCCTCTTCTCTCTCCCAAAACGCTCAAATCTCTTTAGGGTTTCTCTCTAGGGGTTGGTGGCCGCAAATGACGGCCATAAGCCCCTTTAAATAGGTCTTAAACCCTGACAATTAGGGTTTCATTAAACAGCGTGGACTCGCCGAGTCCAGACGCGAACCCGCACCCAAAGCCGCGATCCTACTCGGCGAGTTTGGAATCCAACTCGCCGAGTCTCCTGACAAATCACCCAAAAATACAAGAATAAATAATACCTGGGAATTCGGGGTGTTATAATTCTCCCCCACTAGAACTAGACTTAGCCCTCGAAGTCTCGCTCTGCAAATAACTCCGGATGTTGCTCACGCATCTCACGCTCTGGCTCCCAAGTCATCTCGGACCACTTCCGATGTTGCCACTGAACCAAAACCAAAGGTACCTCCTTGTTCCTCAAAACCTTGATTTTCCGATCTCTGATTGCCACCGGTCTCTCAGCATAATTCAGACTCGCATCTACCTGAATATCCTCTAATGGTACCACTGCCGACTCATTGGCTATACACTTCCGCAATTGCGACACGTGGAAAGTGTCGTGAATCTGACCCAACTCTGCTGGCAACTCCAAACGATAGGCTACCCTACCTACCATCGCGACCACCCTGAATGGACCAATATATCGGGGCCCCAACTTACCCCTCTTCTTGAATCGAATCACTCCTTTCCAAGGAGAGACCTTCAGGAGCACAAAGTTGCCGACATGAAACTCAAGCTCGGACCTGCGTCTGTCCGCAAAACTCTTCTGACGACTCTGAGCGGTCAACAACCTCTGTCTGACCTACTAGATCTGCTCTATCGTCTGAAGCATGATCTCAGTACTACCCATAACACGCCGCCCGACCTCTCCCTAGCAAATGGGGGTCCGACACCTCCTCCCATACCACAGCTCAAAGGGTGGCATACCAATGCTCGAATGATGGTTGTTATTGTAGGAAAACTCTGCCAAGGGCAAATACGTGTCCCAACTTCCCCCGAAATCCAACACACATGCCCGGAGCATGTCCTCGAGCGTCTGAATCGTCCGTTCACTCTGTCCGTCAGTCCGGGGATGATATGTGGTACTAAAATGCAGCCTAGTACCCAACTCCTCGTGAAACTTCTTCCAGAATCTGGAAGTGAAATGCACATCTCGGTCTGAGACAATCGAGATCGGCACTCCATGACGTGATACCACTTCCCTCACATACATGTCTGCTAACTTCTCTGCGGAAGAGCTCTCACCGATAGTAAGGAAGTGGGCGCTCTTCGTCAACCTGTCCACAATCACCTAAATTGCATCGACTCCCCTAGCAGTCCTTGGCAATTTGGTGATAAAATCCATGGTAATCTGCTCCCACTTCCATTCGGGAACCTCCAACGGCTGCAACTTACCATGCGGTCTCTGGTGCTCGGCCTTAACCCTTTGTCAGGTTAAGCACCTCTCAACAAACCACGCGACATCCCTCTTCATATAAGGCCACCAATACTCTCTTCTCAGGTCTAAATACATCTTAGTGGCCCCAGGATGGATCGAGAATTTCGACCGATGAGCCTCTTCCATCAAAATGGTACGCGTCCCTCCCACAAACGGCACCCAGATACACCCCTGGAATGTCATAAACCCCCGACCATCGGTAACGAACTCCGAAACCAACCCAACAACTCGCTCTTTCTTCTGCATCTTAGGCTGCAGAGCCTCAGCCTGTGCCCCACGAATGGAGTCCAACACTGGAGCTATCACGGTCAATCTCAAACATACATCTCGCAACGGGGTGCTCTCTGTCCTGCGGCTCAGTGCATCGGCTACAACATTAGCCTTCCCCGGGTGGTACAGGATCTCACAATCATAATCCTTGACCACATCCAACCATCTCCTCTGTCGCATGTTTAGGTTGGGCTGATCCATCAAATACTTCAAGCTCTTGTGGTCCGTGTATATCGCACACCGAACCCCGTACAGATAGTGACGCCAAATCTTGAGGGTGAACACCACTGCCCCCAACTCTAGATCGTGGGTGGGATACCTCGTCTCATGAGGCTTCAGCTACCTCGATGCGTATGCTATCACATGCCCTCTCTGCATCAGCACCGCTCCCAATCCCAAGATCGATGCATCACAATACACCACAAAGTCCTCCATCCCCTCTGGGAGGGCTAACACTGGGGCTTCACATAGCCTCTGGCGAAGCGTCTCAAAAGAGGTCTGCTGCTCTGGTCCCCATGAAAAAGCGACACCATTCCGGGTTAATCTGGTGAGTGGCACAACGATCTTGGAGAAATCCCTGATAAATCTCCGATAATAGCTTGCCAACCCCAAGAAACTCTTGATCTCGGATGGTGACCTCGGCACCTCCCAACTCATCACTGCCTCCATTTTGGCGTCGACCAAAATCCCCTTCTGGTTAACGAGGTGCCCTAGGAACTGAACCTCTCGCAACCAGAAATCACACTTGGAGAATTTGGCGTAAAGCCTCTCCGATCTTAGAACTCCGAGGATCTCCCTCAAATGCTCCTCATGCTGCTCTCTGGATCTCGAATACACCAAAATATCATCGATGAACACGATCACCAACCGATCCAACATCGGCCTGCACACTCTGTTCATGAGATCCATGAACACTGTCGGGGCATTGGTGAGTCCGAAAGGCATCACCACAAACTCATAATGCCCATAACGAGTCCTGAACGCTGTCTTCTGGATATCCTCATCTCGCACCCTTACCTGATGATACCCCGACCTCAAATCGATCTTGGAGAACCAAGATGCTCCCTGCAACTGATCGAACAAATCAACGATCCTCGGCAACGGGTAACGGTTCTTGACCGTCATCTTGTTCAACTCCCGGTAATCAATCCACATCCGGTGTGAACCATCCTTCTTCTTGACAAAAAAGATAGGCACTCCCCACGGAGAGCTGCTCGGCCGAATAAACCCCTTCCCCAACAGCTCCTGAAGCTGCGAGGATAACTCTTGCATCTCTGGAGGTGCAAGGCGATAGGGCACCTTGGCAATAGGCGCGGCCCCTGAACCAAATCGATACTGAACTCCACTTGCCTCACGGGAGGCACACCCGGCAACTCCTCTGGAAATACATCCGGGAACTCACGCACTACCGGAACCTCCTCAACTGACCTCGGTCTCTCTGAATCAACCTGCGTATCCATCACATATGCCACAAAGCCCTTACAGCCCTGCTGTAGACACTGCCTCACCCTAGCGGCCGAACAAAACGCTGACCCAGAACGTGTACCCTCGCCGTACACCGTAAGAACTCCCCCACTAGGGTCTCGTATGGTCACCAGCTGTCGCTCGCAGTCGATAACCGCACCGAATCTGCTCAACCAGTCCATGCCCACAATGACACAGACATCACCCATCGCAATAGGAACTAAATCAATCAGGAACTCAACACCGAAAATCTCAAACACGCACCCACGGATCACCTCCGTGGCATATATCACTCTATCGTCAGCTATGGAAACTCTCAGAGGCCGACTCAATGCCTCACGACTAACACTGATATGCTGACTAAAAGCCAGAGATACAAAAGACCGACTCGCACCCGAGTCAAATAACACCAAGGCAGGTACAGAATTCACAAGAAAAGTACCTACGCATAACATAATATAACCATACTATCTCAACATCAAAATAAATACACGAAAGAATACATACCAGCCATGACATCGGGCGTTGCGCGGACCTCCTTTGCGGTCAACTGAAAGGCTCTCCCTCGTGCCCTCGGCGCCTCGGCCTTCACTGTCCGACTCTCGGTAGCTCTGATGGCGGCAGGGGCAGATCCCTGAGGTGCTCCCTGTACTGATCCCCGCAACTGCGGACACTCTGCCTTTCGGTGTCCGGTCTGGTTGCAGTGAAAACATACTGCAAACCCCTTGGGGCAGTCCTTGGCCATATGCCCCTCCTTGCCACATTTGTAGCAAGACCCTGCTCTGCACACACCGTCATGGCTCTTGCCGCACTTGCCACAAGTGCGGCCCCTCTGGCTCCCTGATCTCGAATCGGCGGGCTTGGCCCGCTTGGCTACCGGCTGAGACTGCACCGGTCGCCGATCCCTCCCCTGAGACTCAGCCTCCTCCCTAGCCTGAGTCTCCAGCTCTATCTCCCTCTTCCGGGCATTTTCCTGAAGCTCGGCAAACGTCCGGTACGTCGATTTCGCCACGAACTCACGTATATCCCTCCTCAGAATGCTCAAATATCGACTCATATGTGCCTGCTCGGAGGACACGTGCTCTGGGCAGAACATCGCTCGCTCATGAAACATCCTCGTAATCACTGTAACAGACTCAGTACCCTGCTTGAGGGTCAGAAACTCCTAGGCCAAACGCTCCCTCTCCACCTAGGGAACGTACTCATCTCATAACATAGCAGTGAACCTCTCCCAGGACATTGCTGCAAGCTCAGCAGGCGTATACTGCGCCGTCACAAATTTCCACCAGTCCTTTGCTCCCAAGCGAAGCTGGTTCAGCGCGAACCGGACTCTCAAATGCTCAGGAGATGAGCAAGTGAAGAAACACCCCTCTATGTCTGAAAGCCACCTCATCGCCGCAATCGGGTCCTGGGTCCCGTCAAACTCCAGTGGTTTTGTGTTGCTGAACTCTCGGAACAGCAACGCATCACCACCCTGCGGCCTCGTCGCAGCTATAGCTGCAGTGGCTGCCGCAACAGCAACCTCGGAAAGAGCAACGTACTTCTCATTGAATGTCTTTATCAACGTGGTCTTGATAGACCCGAACATCTCTGGTATCTCTGCCCTGATGGCCGCAGCCACTTCCTCCTGGATGATCCTACGGATCTCCTCATCCCTCGTATCACTGGTCCCTGGCGTGTGGCGAGTCCCAACCATGATCTCTCTCTCTGAAATACAATACAAGAATAATATCAGGGACTCGCTCGAGTATACTCACACTCGAGTACTCCATCCTACTTGTTCCTTGGTACTCCAAAGATTCTTACTTGGATTGTGCACTGACCCGGTGTCTTTAGTAGTACGGCCCAATACTACCGTCCACACCGCATCAGCATCCACCCCAAGTCCTCCTCCCAGATTCCCAAGTCCCAAGCACTCTACTCTCTCTAATCATATGATACTCGCAACAGATCTCTCAAAATCTCCTCGCTGCTACCTAACCACTCTGAAATATTCATAGCAGCAAGACTCCTAGACTCAGGCATCACATATCAGGCCACTCTAGTCCTAATAAGAATACCTAGTCTACTCTAGCATGCATATCATAGCTCATCAGATAACATATCACATCATATATTATAACACTTATAATGATGGTATTTTGGGAAATCATCGTTCGGGCGCTGGCTATTCGTACACACGACTCTGCTCTGTTTATCTCGCAAGTTCTTCTTTTGAAAACTTGTTTTATTATCAAAAAATTTCTCAAATCCTAGGTTTGAGTTCAGATACGCCCGACGGTGCACCCGAATCCCTCAAACGTAGGCTCTGATACCAACTTGTAACACCGTAAAAATTAAAACATTTTTTTACTTTTGAAAACACATTTTTAATTAAACCATTCATTCACAAAATGTCATAACATCAAGTTTTCAAATGACAAATGTCTCCCAAGATCAAAATACATCCAATCCCATATGTGTGAACGAATCAAGCCGACGCCTTCCCGCGGTCATCACCGGTACCTGAAACACATAACACTGAACACTGTAAGCATAAGCTTAGTGAGTTCCCCAAAATACCACACTAATCACATAATAGCCACTCGAGGCTGTAACTCTGTTGACCCTCTGGTCAATGTGTCTCAGTGGGTCCCTCCAGCCCTAACTCTCTGTGGGCGCTCTGGCCCTAACTCTAGGGACCCGAAAGTCCCGACTCTATAACTCTGAATCATGCATATCACATATCACAACAAAGCACAACACATAATAACATGCAATCACACTGGCATATAACTTTATAATACTCTGTCTCTGAACTCTATTACCACATTAGGTAAAGTATAGTGAGAAGACTCACCTCGGGTATCTTGGTAAATATCTGTCTCGGAATAAATGTGATCTAGCCTCCGCCTAATCACACAAAGTAATACACCCATAAATACAACTGATAATCAAACTCAAACTCACTTCTGAGGTCAGATCTGTTCCATACAATCATAGATCTGGCCTCCCCAGGCATGATAATCACGTAAAGTCCAAACCTTGGGGATCAAACAACAACTATTTGCTTATAAATGATGTTTTAGCCCCATATCTCATAACTCTAGTCCAATACTCACATGAACCCTCATAAAGCTTAAGGAATAAAGCTTCTCTGGACCTCTATGGATCTCATCTCAAGCCTCATCACAAATAGGGACGAAATGGACATCAAATCTAACCAACAAAGGGGTCAAGAAACCCTAAACCCCCATGTTCATCATAACAACAGAAAAGGGAGCCAAAATATACCTCCAAGATGATGCTTTGAGCTCCAAAATCGAAGGATGTCCACCTCCCTTGCCTTCTCTTAGCTAGAATCTCCTTTGCCTTGCCAAACAAAGCTTCAAAGGTCAACAATGGCCTCTTCTCTCTCCCAAAACGCTCAAATCTCTTTAGGGTTTCTCTCTAGGGGTTGGTGACAGCAAATGACGGCCATAAGCCCCTTTAAATAGGTCTCAAACCCTGGAAATTAGGGTTTCATTAAACAGCGTAGACTCACCGAGTCCACTTTTGGACTCGCCGAGTCCAGACGCGAACCCGCGCCCAAAACCGTGATCCTACTCGGCGATTTTGGACTCCAACTCGCCGAGTCTCCTCACAAATCACCCAAAAATACAAGAATAAATAATACCTGGGAATCCGGGGTGTTACAGAAGATAACCCAGCAGATCCGCTTACGAAGGGACTGAGCAGGGTTAAGCACTTGCAGCATGCTAGGAGTATTGGGCTGAAGGATGATATTAGTATAGATTAGATAGTATTAGAAACGTGTAATAGATAAATGTAATTAACATTTGATGATTAAATAAAAGAGTATTATTTATGAGTAATGTTACTGTCTTATGTTAATTATTTAACTATTGTTTCACTTTGCATGTTTTGACTTCCAGAATAATTGAGTTTATTAAGAATAATCGAATTATTCAAATTGTCCACAATCGTTCATATGTTGGAAGTATGTATGAATGAAGATTGTCATGAATTGGTGTGTAGATTTTCTAAATGGTATTAGACATAGCAAAAGTTTGCTACAACGTTCATGAGTGCTTATGAACTAGTTTTGAGCATTGGAACAAACCCGCGCTTGCTGGAATCACCTTATGGAATGTAATAAAAAGGGTGATCGCAAGACGATAATATCATATAGTCTTAAAACCTAGATACATGGTTTGTTCTTTGTTAATTGGTTGTACATTGATAATGCGAAACCGCATCAGTAACTTGATGTTATAAAACGCATTGTTGTGTATAGTTGATTAATGAATAAGTAAATGCATATAAGTCGAAGTTTATCTGTTACTTTTATCCTAAGAGGGTAAAAGCGATATCTCGGCCGCTCGATGATTTGATTTGACTTATATGCAGGGCCCGGTCAGAACTAAATTGATGTGTTCGATTAAGTTCTATGTCAAATGAATCTGAAATCGAGAAACCAAATGCTAGACAAATTGGTTCCATAGAATTGTCAGCATGATATCTAAACAGAGGACAGTACGATCCCTTATCTAAAGGACAAGATTGATAAGATCAGAGTTTGACAGCGTCTTTGAGAGCTACGATTTTTAATCAGATTATACTTGTATATATAGTTACTAGACTTATCCAAGTGGGAGACTGTTGGAATAGTGTCTAAGGCTGCAACTATATTAGGCAAGTATTTGATCCGGTTGTGCATGGTCCTTTTGGGTTGCCTTCACCATAGCAACTTGACAGGATGACTTATAATGAGAGAAGAAATAATATTAATATATTATGAGAATAATATAAGGAGTAATATTATTATTATTTGATTAATATAAGTCATAAATTAATTAGGAATTAATTTGGTGACTTAAAGAGATTAATTAAATAGAAGGGCATAAACTGTCAATTGAATGATAATTGTACTTTGGGCTATAAATCCCTTAAGGATAAGGGGGGACGGTTTTAAGGACTTTGGATAGGCCTTAAAATCGTCCAAGGGCTTATCATTAGGGTATTGGATTGCTTAGGGCCTAATTTATCCAATTAGGGTTTTAAGGGTGAAACCCTAGGAGCCTTACTAGTATAAATAGACCCTAAGGTTCAAGGAAAATCGACACCTATGCTCTAGAAGAAACCCTGGTCGATTCTTGATCCCCTCCCCTCTCTTTCCATTCATCCTCTTGCTAGTTGGTGTTTGTAAGCCATTAGAGGAGTGACAATTGTGACTCTAAAGCTCCAAGAACAAGAAGATCAAGCAAGTGATTCAAGGTAATCTTCTAATTCTGATTTCTTATTGTTATTATACTAGATTTACCATTAGAAGACTTGGATTCAATGCATGTTCAATTAGAGAAACCTAGATCCAAGCATTAGGGTTTGTATGTGCACATAGGAATGTTCATATGGCTAAAACCCATCACATAGTTTCATTATGATTTCATGGTTGTTATCATCAAAAGATCATCATATGTCATTTTCCATGCTAAGAGTCATGATTGAACTGTACCATGATGAGTTGGTCTTAAGGTGTCGGCCATTGTTAGTGTGGGTCTCGGATGGAAAACAAACTGAGTGTCCTGCTCGGAGGATCAACAGTTGGATTATTGTGATAAATTCAACACAATGAGCCAGAAGGAGCTGCAATGTGAGTTCATTTAAATATTTGAAATTTGTGATGGTTGCGATCTTTTATGGTTGACAGGAGTATGGGATTGGTCAGAACGTGAGTTCAAGGTAGTTGCAGCCAGGTTCATGTTTTCGGAGTTGGGAGTGTGTTCCTCGCATCAGAAGCTTTTAGGAAAAGATCTCCTGGAAGTTAGTTATTCCCTTTTGGGACAACAAAGAAAGAATTCAGGAGCACTTGTGTTGCCCATGATGGATTTAAGTTGATTGTTGATAGGCTTTGAATTGATTGCTACTGCCAGTAGGGCAAGAGCAGTAGTGAACCATCAGTCCAGAGTGTGGATGATGAATTGACCACACAAGTTTGTTAAGATGATGTGATTTTCAAGAATATTTAAATGGACTTTGTTAGAGATTCTCTAAGTACATCTATTTTTTTTGGTAAGTGGGTAGTTAGATTGGTGATCCATCCATTTTGGTCGAGGGTTATAGTTCTTTGTCACCAGCTGAGGTGGTTCAAAGATTTGGAATTGTATCATGGGAAGTGCTTTGGATAGGGAGTCGTTTAATCTAGTATGGGGTGTGGATACCCTAGCTTGTATGGTCTTGGAATTCTAGTTCCTGGAAGCTCAGAATGAAAGGAGTGGAATAGTAAGGTTGTGACATGGTTGAGAAGTCCATCGTTTATAGGGTTGACAGTGTGCAATTCAATCCAAGAGGAGGAGAACTGTTTGGATTATTGGTAATGATTCCAAGTGAGAAACAAGGAGGGATTTTATACCTTAGGCAAGTGGAGAGCCAGTTCTAATTTCAGTATGGATTGATATTTTACACAAGGAATGAGGATTAAGGTGGAGGGATTGTGTTAGAGCCTCTCTGCATGTTCTTGTATGATAAAGGCTCTTGGGTTCGAAACAAACCCAAACACCTGATCGAGGTCTATTCGGATGCGGGTTCGACTCATGATGATTAGGGTTGGTATAGTAGATGGACGGTAAGACCATGGGTTAGGTCCATGGAATTTATGGAAATGTTGTAAGACTATGTGGGTAGCCGTATCATACACAAGGTTGATAGGTTGTCGAGGAAGTGTTGTAAGTCTACAATAGAGTCGTAGCATTCACCAGTATAATATAGGCCATTGCAGGAGTGGTTTTTAGGCTGCAAGATGATCACAACGCATTTATGGGTCAATTCGGACCGTTATTTTTTGTTGACCACCCCTTGTTGGCAGTAAGGGTTACTAGAAACATGTCTGTATTCTAGGCTTGTATATACCCAGGTAGGTGAGACCCGTGGGCGAGGCCCATTCGAGCGTGTAGATTAGGTAAGACCCGTAGGCGAGGCTCGTTTTTTTATGATAGTAGGGGTGAACCCAGGTAGTAATTGGCCCAATTATGGTGTTGGATCAGTCTTAGAAAAGAATGACTCTGTCATTGATAGAAGGAATCCATGAGGCATTTAGGCTCAGGGAGCTTGTAGCAGTTAAACTTTTAAGCAGAGTCTCATGATGTGACCATGCGTGAAATGGTCGAATATAGCAGGCGGTAAGGGATTATGTATCCCAGAGTAATAGAAGGTTCTATCAACAAAAATAAATGGTTAGGAACTCTGTTTTCCAGTGGTATCAGCAAGATAATTCAAGGCCGAAAGAGATTCGTCTGGTTGAGTTGCGAAGTAATTTCATTTTGGTTGCGTATCAGAATGGTTTCATAGGTCGGAAAGTCAGTCAAGTTATTGGATTTCTGAATTTTGGCAGGAGTAGTGATGGTTACTCCTCATTGGTTAAAATTGGTTATGCAAGTCTCGTTCTTCGTTGAAGTTTATGAATTATGCTAAGGCTTAGGTCTTAATTGCATTACTGGAAGAGCAGTCTTTGGTATGAGGCAACACTGCAACCCTATTAGACTTCAAGAAAACTATGTTTGGATGGACCAATGTTGAAGAGGAAGTAGTGAACGATGATTTCGAGGACTAAATCTAATTTAAGTGAGGGAGATTTGTAACACCATGTTTTGAGTCGTTTCTTAATTTGGGGCCGTGACCTAAAGATCAATGATCATAAGGCTTCGACTTGAGGAAAGAAGGGTTTGGCCCCATTTAGATGCGGATAATATAGGTTATGTTATCCAAGAGTTCGTTTTGCACTTTGGATCCCTAGGGTATAATGATAAAAGTGATGCTTCAGACTTTTCATGAATTAACAATTTAAGTTTGGAAGGTTTAAAGTCAAAGGAGATTTGTTAGGATGGTAGAGCTTTTCATTACCTTTACGAGCATATAAAGAATGTCGAAAATGGATTAGGGACACATAAGTTGTGTCCTTTAGAAGTTACAAAAATTTAGGGTTAAGACGAGTATGCTGAGCGTATAGGGCGTACGCTGGCGTACTAGGTAGGATTGATCACGGAGGACAACATAGTACATTGGGCGTACCAGGAGTACACAGGGCGTACGCGACCCAAGCTCAAACCTTAATTTTGGGTATTGGACCCTATTTAAAGGCCTCAACTCATTTCCAACCCTCCTTACCTTCAGCCTCTACCCTCCTAAGATGTTCCCTCGAAACCCTAGCCTCATTTGAAAATTTATTGAGCCTTTGAGTGATTTTGGTGGGTTTTTGCTACATTTGGAAGAAGAAGAACTCATTAGAGAAGTGTTGGTTGTATTGGAACTTGTAGATCCAGACCTTGTTCAACTTGATCTATCTTTTGGAGGTACAAAGCTTCAAACTTGATGGTTCTTTGATGTATATCTAGACTTAGGTCATATTATGAGCATGTGTTTGATCCCATGATTTGGATGTTGTGAGTAGAAGGTACTCCAGAACCTTTGAGCCCCATTTCTAGTCATTTTGATATCATTAAGTTATAAAAATCGAAGCTTGATGAGTAAACATCGTCCATGCATGAGTTAGTGGCCTTTTGGTGAAGTTATGAATTTAGGGTTTTGGTTTGGCCCCAATAAGCCATGCAAAGTCATAAAGTCAGGGAAATTTATGACTTAAGACATCCTTTAGAGGTTAGATAAGTGATTTGGATAATTTGTTCTTAAGTATTAAGTGCTAAAAATGAGAATGACCATCAAGGGAGTATTGTAACATCCCGATGATAAGGTACTTCAAATTTCAACCCTATAATTTATTATGTTTCATTTTGGTCCCTAAGTTCAATAAAGTGTGCAAAGGAGCACTAATGGAATTATTGTAATTATGGCCTTCGGAGTACGCCATGCGCACGAGGTGTACGCGGAGCGGACTAGGGCGCGCCCTAGTATGTTGGGCGTACATCAATGTACGTTGGGCGTACTTGCCAGTTAAGGAAACCCTAATTTTTAGGGTGTGTATCATATTTAAGAACTCTTATGGCCTCATTTCATTCACCTTAACTGTCTCCATCCCTCTCATACGTTTGTGCTACCCTAGTTTCACCTTGGGGAGCCTTTTCAAGTTTAGAAGTCTGTTTTTGGTGCCTTAAAAGAAGAAGGAAGGAAGCCAAGCTCAACTTGAAGGAGTGGAACACTTGGATCTGGAATTTCTACTTCATTTGCAACCATTATAAGGTATAAAGCTTGCAACTTTATCCCTCTATCATATAGATCTAGATTTGGGTGTCTTTATGGAGCTTTTTGGTCCCAAAATGTTAGATCTTGAATATGGAATGTTCTTGACCATTGAGATTTCCTTTCAGACCCTATGAGGGGTCTTAAGTCATAAAAATGTGTTCCAAATGGTTAGTTTAGCTTTATGCATCATTTAGAAGATCTTAATGGAATAATTCCTTGTGTTAAGCCCTTATTGGACATGCTAGGTCATAAAGTTGGAGACTTTATGACTCCTAGGAGGATTTTAGCCATGTATATAGAGTATGGACGTAAGAGCTTATGAGGGTATGCCTCGCATGCTCAGAGTATGCCATGCATATGAGGTCAACCACCCCGATGGTGGTCAACTGCAAGGCTGCGTGTACGCCCAGCATACGCACCCTTAGTTGACTCGATCGAGTTGACTCAATTGGATTAACTCAGTTGACTTTGACCAAGTTTGGCCTTGAGGGTAATTTAGGTATTTTGGGATTTTGATGGAAATTAGTCAATTGGTGGGAATAGGTTTCGGTTAAAGAGTTGAGATTTGGAGTCGAGACCTCATCAGCTTCTGTTCAGTTTGTGAGGTGAGTTTTCCTCACTGTACTTTCGGGTCGAAGGCACCAAGGACGGCCCATTGGATTGTTATCCTGATTTATCGTATGTTGGTATGCTGTAGTGATATGTTAGATCTGTATCCTGGTATATAGGATGATGTTATGCTTAGTGATCTGTAAGATCTGTCTGATTGTCTGTTGACTGGTTATATGTATGCTTATCTATTATGTATACGTCGACATGGTTTATGTGTGGTTGGGTTGAGGCAGACTAATGTAGACTGAAGGTCGAGAGACCCATGGGGTCCCAGATAGACTGTAGGCCCGAGAGGCGTACCAGTCATGCTGAAGGCCCAATGAATGGTCCAGATATGTTGAAGGCCTGGTGAGGCGTACCACTCATGCTGAAGGTTTTGTGAGTGTACCAGATAGACTGTAGGCAGGTAGGGCATTCCAGTCAGGATGAAAGCTCTATATACATGTTGTCTATATTATGCTTATGTTATGTTATGTGTTAATAGTTTAGGGGGTCCCACTAAGCGTCGGCTTACAGTTTTGGGTTATGTTTCAGGTACTTCAGATGATCGCGGGAAGGCGAAGGCGTGACCGTATACATCGTCATGTTTTTGACTTATGATTTTGGGAGACTCTGATGTTGAACATGTTTTGAAAACTATTATCATAAACAATTTGTGAAATTGGTTGGTTTTAAAAAGTTTAAATTTATCATGATTTTATGGATGTTACAAGTACGCTCGGTGTACATATGCATACGCTCAATATAGTGCATTGATTTCCTGATTTCATCGTTGTGAAGGGTTATACCTAGGGTTTCAACACACAGTACGTGGGGCGTACTTGTGTGGTACACTTATGGGTCATTTTTGAACTTTGGGTCGTTTGGGTTTTGGGTTATGTATTGTTGGGTCAGGTATGGGAAGGATAACATGGACTTTTGCCCTTATAATGATGGAATAAGAGTGGGACCATGAATCTCGGGTTATTACCCTAATTATTGATTTGGATTCATCTTAGATATGTTAAGTGTGAGAAGTTGTGGTAGCAACAACGAGTGTGTAATTTGTTAACAATGGACTGAGGTGAGTTTGCTCACTATATTATAGGATAGTAGGGTCGTATGTCCCTGTGTTTTCAAAACTTTTGATGTTTGGTCCTTTTTGCTGACTCCGTTAAGTTTTGTCCGTTAACTAAAGGGCATTTTTGTCATTTCTCTACCATAAGGACCATTTATGATGTTTTTTATTATTTTTTTTTTGAAAAAAAAATGAAATTTAATATGCAAGGGGTCCCCCCCCTTCTCTCTCTCTCTCTCTCTCTCTCTCTCTCTCTCTCTCTCTCTCTCCCCCCCCCATATCAGCCCATCATCGTTCCTTCTTCCTCCACTCATTCCATCGTCTAAATGGAAAAGAATACCATAGAAGCAGACAACAATTTCTCCGGTTACATATTCACAACTTAATCGGATCATTACTATGTTTCCCCAAAATCAAAATCAATATAGGAGGCGGAAGAATTGCGACAAGGGTGGAGAGAAACCTGAAACAGACCCAATTAAGAATCAGTAATGAAAGCTCCAAAAATAGAGAGACCATTTGAAAGTTCTAACCAGACGGAGAGTATGCTTGATCCAATTACAACTTTCATGTGATAAACTTCCATCAGATAGAATATCATGTTTGGCAACAATCCATAGATCGCCACTCTCTTGAATGCTTCGTTCAATGCCCTCAAAACCAAAATTAAAACCCTAATTACTACAACTGAGATGCATTTTTATACGAGCTAATGAAAACTGATTGAGTTTTCTATGAATTCGTGTATAGGGTACATATAAGGATGGAAGAATTTGGGATTTTGAAGTACCTTTGATGAATGACATGATATGATCCAAGTGCCTTTTAGTGGGTCTCGATTCTCGATTTATCCATGAACTTAAATTGAAAAAACAAGTGAGGAACAAGAGTCCCTCATCTTTATACTCCTTATGCTTGAATCAATCAACCACTCATTCTGAATCAATCATCAAGCTTGCAGTAACCTCACGAAAAAAAACGAAGCACCCTCACCCCTTAATTCTGATTCACATAACCTGCAGGTTTCGATTTCAAAGAATTGTAACATTCGGTTTTAAAAAACATTTCCTTGAAGGTGGGTTTCGTTTACTTGAATGCTTAGGTTGGATTTCGATTTCATAAGTAATGAAAGAGATGAAATCGATGGTACTTCATGATGTTGATGTGGATAAAGAAAAAATGATTAAGGTAATACACCTTCCTTAATCAAAGAATCGATTTACTATGCGTCTATCCTCCTTGTTCTTTCTACTTCTTAAGGTAGCGAATTAGAAAAGGAATTGAAGACGACGATCAAGAGCAGATGGAGGAGTGGATTGAGAGTGAGTGAGAGAGAGAGAGAGAGAGAGAGAGAGAGAGAGAGAGAGAGGGTGAGACATTTTATATATTAAATAATAATATTTAATTTAAAAAAAATCATAAATGGTCCCTGTGGTAGTGAAATGACGAAAATGTCCTTAAAGTTAACATTCAAAACTTAATGGAGTCAGCAATAAGGACCAATCGTCAAAAGTTTTGAAAACACAGGGACCATCTATGAGCTTTTTAAACCACTGGGACTAAACTTCAGATTTGGGTAAACCACATAGACCATTTATGATATTTTTTCTAATTTATTTATTATTATATTATGTTGTCTTTAGAGAAGTCCGAATATTATCACCAAACTAACAAAAAGTCCTTATGATTTTAACTAACAAAAAGTCCTTATGTATTTTTAACGGAAAATATCATATTACCATCTAAAATATATGAAATTGGACAACTATATTGATTTAAATTGTTTACACGGTAAATGGACTTCTAAAGACTTCTCTAGTTTCTATAAACAAAGCAAAAATCTAAAGACTTCTCTAACAATAACCCTATTATTTCCTAAAAAAAAGTGATTGTAAATTGTTTTTAAAAATGTTGAATAATAAGAAATTAAATTCTCTCCTATCTTTTATGTCTATAAATATTCCTACCCACTAACATTATGACACGTGTCAGCATTCCACTGTTAAATTTAATCTTATTTGATATATTTCTAATGTACTCTTAATAAGATAGTTAAAAAATATGAAATGGTGACACTATCATATATTTAATGGATAAAAATATTTATAGGTATGAAACACATCATAATCTAAAATAAAACAATTAGTCGTTTAAAAATAAATATTAAGTTAAGCTTATATTGGATTATAAATAATTATTCTCGTATCCTATTAGTTGAAAATAAGACATCTTTATATACCTGTGTCGTCCTTATCAATCTCACTATCTTTTGTCGTATCAATGTGTCGTTTGCTGATGAGGGTGTCATGAATATATGTATTTTTATTTATATTATATATTTATTTATTTTTTTGAAAGAGAAAGATATGTATTTTTAAATATCAAAGACAAGCAAAAACCCTTTACTTCGGACATATACTTTTGTTTTTAATCAAGATAAAAAATTATTCGTTAATATTTTTAACAAAAAAAATTATGATAAACTTCAAAGATCCCTATGCTGAAAAAAGAAAAATAAATAAAACATCCTAAACATAAATGTAATCACAATTTTGTTTTGATGATCAAGTGATTTTATAACAATAATACTCTTGATAATGTAAAAGGTAAAGTATATGTAAATGAAACTTATTTTCGATTAATTTATATCTTATAAATTAGTTCTCTTAAAATCAATATTTTAAAGGCAAATAATAGAGAAATTGTCAGAAAAATCTCAATATTTACGGAAAAGTTAGACTTTAGTCTCAAGATTTTTTTTTTTAACAAAAAAGTCCTGAAAACCGGTAAAAATTGACAGTTTGACCCTTTTGACCGGTTGAAACCGGTACCATATTAATTTGGGACTATTTCGTAAACTAACCCAAAATATTAAGACTTTTCTATAAACAAAAATATTTTGATTTTTTGTAAAGAAAAATATTATGACTTTTCAGTATACAAAAACCTTATTATTATTATTATTATTATTATTATTATTATTATTATTATTAAAATATAAATAAGAATACTACTTTTTAAACTTGTATTATTATATTGTTAATAAAACATATAAATGCATTTAAAAGAAAAAATAATGACATTGTTTAAGGATAGAGGTGGAGAAGATGGTGATGCTTTTAACATTGAAATCATGAATTTTTGTTTATATATTTTTACTTTATATATGGGCATTTCACATTTGTTATTATTATTTTCAATTCAAAATGTTAATACTTAACAATTTAAAATAAATTGCATATTTGTAAAATTGTTTATAAATAGTTGAAGGTAGAAGGATTTCTCACATTGTATATAAAATTGTCTAAGATAGAATGATTACTTTCCAAATCCAACAGATTCACTACAAACATCTACATAGATAGATAGCTCATATCAAAATTTAAAAGTATTAATTAAAATATCTTGTTTAATAAAAGTAATAAGACATGTTTTTTGGATTAATACTTTTGAATTTTGATTAATACTTTTGAATTATTCCTATTACTTTTATTAAACAAGATATTGTAATTAATACTTTTGAATTTTGATATGTGCTACCTATGTAGATGTTTGCAGTGGATCTGTTGGATTTGGAAAATAATTTTTCTACCTTAAACAATTTTATATACAAAGTGCAAAATCCTTCTACCTTAAACCATTTATAAACAATTTTACAAATATACAATTTCTTATAAATTGTTAAGTAATAATATTCTAAATTGAAAACAATAATAGCAAATGTGAAATGACCATATACAAAGTAACAATATACAAGTAGAAGTTTATGATTTCAATGCTAAAAGCATCACCATCTCCTCCATCTCTACCCTTAAACAATGTCATTATTTTTTCATTTAAATACATTTATATGTTTTATTAACAATATTAATAATACAAGTTTAAAAAATAGTAATCTTATTTATATTTTTAATAATAATAATAATAATAATAATAATAATAATAATAATAATAATAATAATAATAATAATAATAATAATAAGGGTTTTGTTTGCAGAAAAGTAGTAATATTTTTGTTTACAGAAAAGTTATAATATTTGTGTTTACAAAAAAGTCCCAATACTTTGGGTTAATTTACGAAATAGTTCCAAATTAATTTGGTACTGGTTTTAACCGGTCAAAAAGGGTCAAATTGTAAATTTTTGCCGATTTTCAGGACTTTTTCGTTCAAAAAAAATCTTAGGACTAAAGTATAAATTTTTCGTAAATAGTAGGACTTTTCTGGAGATTTCATGAACAAATTATGAGTCTATACGTTATCTGAATATCCAAAATAGAATTCGAGTTATTGTCTTGGTATATCTGAAGTAATATTTGGTGAAACAATCTTTTATTTAATTAAAACATCTTTGACCATACAAATTGATTCTATAAATATGTAATCTGATAAAATGTATTGATAATGATCTCTTAATTAGTTTTTTAATGAATTCATTCCATAATTTAAATTGTTATTATGTTTTAATTATGATTGAAATATTCATTGTCTTCTAAAAAAAATCATTTATTTCAATTTTAAGAAAAAAAGGGTCTATTGTACTAAAGAATAGATCTTAACTTATTGAAGCTAATAATACGTTTATGATAATTTGAAAAGTATATATTTTTGTGAAAAGTAAGATAAATCAAATATATATATATATATATATATATATATATATATATATATATGACTTCCTTATTTTCTAAATCCTAAGATTATTAAAAGCCCTTTTCATAATCAAAGACAAAATAAAGTTAATGTTATTTTGTTTTGTTTTATTAATCATTTCTTGAAATCAAATGTTTTTTCAGCATATTCTTCCTATTTATTCTTCTACGAAGATAAACTTCAAAATCAAAAAAGAAAATTAAGAGAAATAATTTGTTGTATTTACATGTCATATTCTTATATTATTAGAAAGATAAGCGGAAGAAAATATAAATAGATATTTAAACTTTTTTCTAAAAATATGTACGATTAATGTAAACTTTTATTAGAAGTATATTTTTACGTTTGCTCGATTAGAAAAAGTAATATTGTAGTTTAATGGGTTTGGATTTTGAAGGCCCAATAAGTTTTCGATGGTGGGCTTTTAATTTTCCTAGAATAATTTAATGCTTCACTTCTCCGGTTCTCCTGCGACGCTTGCCTGTCGCTGCACTACTAGCTATCACATGATCTATATTTAGAATTGTCATGTCTATAAAAGAAAACAAGCCCATTTGTTCAGTAATTTGGGCCAATTTGAACCGTGAAAGGTATTTATGGACCAAATCACCAAATCGGAGAAAAACTAAATTAATAAAATATAAATCTTTTATAAATTGTATCTATGGTCCACAGAATATCAAATTTAGTTCTTGATTATTTCGGCCATATGAAAGACCTTATAATTATAATTTTTTATCATGGTTTGTTCCCGACACATATAAAATAACTTATTTTGTTTCTTTTTATTGCAACAAACAAAAATAAACAAAAAATAAGTATTATCCCTAGTCTCTCTCTCTCTCTCTCTCTCTCTCTCTCTCTCTCATCCACACACACACAATGGTATCTTCCAGAGATCACGACCTTTTAATGTTGTCACTACAAAATGGTCACACCCCTACCCCTACCCCCCCCCCCCCCCCCCCTTCTACCGTCTCTTCCCGTTACCTCTGACCACCATCTCTTTGGATTACCCTCCATCACCACTACAAATCACCGAATCGACCATTTCGATGTACCACCTTTTAAGGGAAACTTATCGAAATCATCTCACTTCAAATCAAACACGATCAAAACATGAACGAAAAGAAAGCAATAGTTCATCAAAACCGTTTCAATCCATCATTATTAGTCCATCATCGTTCACCAAAACCGTTTTTCAATCCATTGTTAACATAAAGTACAAAAAAAAAAAAAAAAAAAAAAAAAAAAAAAAAAAAAAAACCTTCACTTTTTTTAAAACATAATACATTGTACATTGTACATTGTACATTAAACCACAAGTACAAGTAATCACCATAAGTCCAAACACATAAAATATGTTCAAGGACCAAGCCGGGTTTACAAGGTTTGACAACAAAAACATAAATACTTCAAATCTTGATCACACATAACACCTTTCCTTTTTGACCACATTACCATGTCTTGTAACATCCAACATCAGTCAAGTATAAGCTTAAAAAGGTTAGTGCGTAACAATACAATTTTGACATAAACCCCAATTACGACATACATAATAAGAACTCCAAAGTAATCAATTTAATTATAGTATAAACACCAAATTCATGGTTATATATATATATATATATATATATATATATATATATATATATATATATATATATATATATATATATATATATATATATATATATATATATCGATGGATAAGCCTCACTACTCCATGTAAGAATAAATCATTTAAAACTAAAAAGATACCACCAATAAATTGAAGCCTTAGAACACCCATCATGCTCACTTGTACGACCACCATATGACATATTCCATTTGATTTTCACCATCCAATGAAGTGAAGCCTTAGAACACCCATAAGGCTCACTTTGCAACGATCACCATTTAATACGGTCTTTTGGGTTTTCACCATCCAATGAAGTGAACACCCAATAAGGCTCACTTCGCAACGAGCACCATAAAACATTTATGGCTACATACATGTATCAATGTGTATACTAAACATGTTCTTAACAGCAAGTAAGGTTACCTACTCACCATACGGTTTTACAACATCACAATAACACCATATCATAATATAATACTCATCAAAAACTAGGTATCAATCATTTAGAAAAATATCAAGATACTTTAATTAAGTATATTGCTCCAATTCTCATATAACAAAATGACTATGACCATATAGTAATTCTAATAATCTTTCAATTATATTCCAATAGCTATTTAGGTGCTGCTTGATTTTTGTAAAAAAAACTCTTCTTATCACTTATTGTTGTGCGGCGTAGCACACGCGCAACACTTTTAATTTCGTATTAATTTGTTTTCTAAACAGCTTCAGGCTCAAAACCCTCTCCCGTTCCTCTGCCCCATACAGCGTTGCCTTACCTCTTCTCACATCTTCATAACCTAAACCTAAAAGAAAAAAAGAATCGAACATAACATTGAAAAAAAAAGTCGCCTATTCAATAACCCATCGTTCTTCCTTTCCCATCGAGTCATCTTTGCAGCTTGCACGTTGCCGGTTGCCGGTCGCCATGGCTGCTCCACCCAAGCCGATTTTATGTTCCACCCTCACCGATTTTATGTTTGCTGCTCCCATCTCCCATCGCTGCTCCAACAGGTATGTTTCTTCTTCTAATTCAGTTCTTGAAATCGACAGCTGTTATTGAAATCAATTGTTCTTTTCAGCAATATTTATGTTTATGAAATTAGTTGTTGTTATATGTTCTTGAAATCAATTTTTCTTATGATTTTCTTGTTGAAATCAGCAACATTTATATGTTTATGCTGTCAAGTTTATGTTGATTTTCTGATTTGCTTGCAAGTTTATGTTGATTTGATGCATGTCAATGAAAAGTCTGTTTTTTTTTTTTTATTTTGATTGGCTTCCAACCACATATATATAGATCCGGTAAGAAATTTAATTGTATATATAGATCCGGTAAGAAATTTTTTTTGGTAGGAAGGTAAGAAGTTTTTTTTCTACATATTTTTTTGACGAACAAAAGAAATGAATCACTAGATGATTCATTTGTAAGATGATTCATAAGAAAAAATTCCCAAAAAAACATCTTTATGATTTATTTTTAAGTAAATTAAGAAAAAATTCGCTTTTGTGACAATTTTTGTGAATAACAACAAAATCATTGTATAAATGAATCATCGAGATGTTTTTTTGAGAATTTTTTCTTGTGAATCATCTTACAAATGAATCATCTAATGATTCATTTTGTTTGTTCGCGAAAAAAATATGTAGAAAAAAAACTTATTACCTTCCTACCAAAAATTTCCTTCTTATTTGATCTTGACTCTATATATATATATATATATATATATATATATATATATATATATATATATATATATATATATATATATATATATATATCCTTTCTTCGTTGAATTGGATGTCTAAAGAGTGGGATGGATAGTATACACCTGGTGGTAGTAATTTAAGAGGGAAACAAGTTGTGCACTACAGGTGCTCGATGAAATGCTTGAGAGAATATTGAAGTTTAATTTAATTGCATTTCGTTTGGTCTTGCACATCTCTAGTAACAAATGCAAATGGTCAAATGTTATATGCTTGTAATCAAAAGTATGCTAGTAAAAATGTGATGTATTTATGCTCTTTGAAATCATAGTGAAGTAGGTGAAGCAAAGGTAAAGAGGAGCCAAGAGAATCTTGCTCCAAGTGTTGAATCAAGTTTTTGTGAAGGAGCTCTAAATCAAGATCAATATGAAGCAATTCATAAGGACGTTATTTAGTTAAAACAATGTAATTTTAATGTTAATTCATTTAATTTGTGAATAGTATTTAATAGTATTGAATGTTTTTATAAAAAATGTAATGAATTTTATTTCAATGTTGCAAGACTAAAATTATTAAATTTTTTGTATTGAAAAACTATTTTAATTTTGTAAAATTAGTTTATTTAAATTTTAGTTTATTGCAGCAGTCTACAGAGGTTAAAAAACAAACAAACTTCTAATTACAGCTTGTAGCCGTTTGGTCCACCTCTTCTATTGAAGAGGGTTGCAGAAGTGGTCCGCAGACTTCTTGAATTTTCACTTCCAAAAAACAAACAACACCTTATTTATGTTCTATAAAGCTTAATAACCAAATTTTCCATATTCTCAATTTTACAAGTTACTCCAATTTCATGCATCCATGTGTTTAACACAACATTATATAGCTAAATAATGTACCAAAATGCTTAAATCGTGCATAAAGATCCATGGGACAATTAAAGTCATTTTTCATTTCGACCCTTTTTACAAATATCTCATGTAGATATCCTATTTGCCTAAATATGATTTCTTTGGGTTCTAAAATGAAATTTCATGCCAAAATTGTTTTTAATAATAACCAAATGCTTAGGTTGTCAAACCATTTGAAATTATTCACTTTATACTAATTTTGACAATCAACTTTCATCAAAGTTTCTAAAATGACAAGTTGTCAAGTCCATGAAGTTCATAGAAACATATTTTTGTTTTTGCTTCAATTTCAAGCTTCTAA
The DNA here is from genome assembly GCF_002870075.4 of Lactuca sativa. Lineage (NCBI taxonomy): Eukaryota > Viridiplantae > Streptophyta > Magnoliopsida > Asterales > Asteraceae > Lactuca > Lactuca sativa. The sequence continues at coordinate 129,561,966 of NC_056626.2, forward strand.
TCATGTTCAAAAACATTATCACTAGTACTATTTTATTCTTACTCCAATTTTGACCAAAACAGAAAATTCAACTTTCACTACATCATCTTTAACCTCATGAAAAATGGAATCGATTCATGTATTTGTGTTTCTTGTGTTATGATAAGCTTCCATCCATGAACAATTTTAGCGTGCATCACCCAATTTCAACATGCATTCCATAATGTCATATTTCCATTCAAGACATGAACTTACGTTTAGAAGTTACCTTTAATTTTTTTTAACAAAAGAGGTTTAGAATGTGTCACACCCCCGAACCGGAACGACGGAAACGTCCAGGGACGGATGACGTCGTGTATACTATCATAACAATTGAATAATAGAGATCAAAGCATTACAAACGTCATATTGATAATTTAATATTTACGTTGAGTTCGAACCATTGCTTGTTAAAATCCAAAAACATACGACAAAAGTATAAGATTGACATTGCTACACTCTATCTTCACAAAACCTGTGTGGGTACCTGTCTACTGATTCCCTGAGAATACAAGTGTTTTTTGAAAAAGTGTCAACATTTAAGTTGGTGAGTTCATAAACATTTTGTATGAGAAATATATGTCATTGTTCCTTGAAAATGATAGTGTGTTCTTCCAGAAAATCCAATATTTTCTTTTAAAGTGAATTATAGTCTTAAAAATCCTAAGACTGAAAATGTATAAGTGTTGCTGTACTCTGAAGTAGTATAATGTAGTTTTATGTCTTTATTAAACCATTTGAATGCATGTTTCCAGAAATATAAACTGTATTGCACTGGAAAATAGTGTAATGTAGTTTTACCTAAATAAAACCATTTGAAAGTATGTATGTATTCGTAAACCAAACGTGTTGTTAATACCCCTTGTGAGTTATTATAACCATGCTAATGACCTAGTTGGCCTGCTACGACGTTCTTCAGATGTCGGAATTGATGGGTTTTTGCCATAAGAACTTTCCTATGTGCGCATGCAAAACCCTAATGCTTGGATCTAGGCTTTCTAATTAAACACGCTTTGAATCCAAGACTTCTAATGGCTAATTAGGTTAAATAACAACATTGAAACAGATCTAGAACCATACCTTTGAATTCCTTGTTGATCTTGTGGTCTTGGAGCTTCTAGAGTCACAATTGTCACTCCTCTAATGGCTTACAAACACCAATAGCAAGGAAGATGATTTAGGAGAGAGGAGAGGGGAGGAAATCGTCCAGGGTTCTCTTACTTTAGGTGAGGTGCCGATTTCCCTTGCCCATGGGGTCTATTTATACTTGTAGATTCCTTAAGGGTTACAACCTAAACCCTAATTGGATAATCTTCTCTTAAGGCTATCCAAATCCTTTCCTTAGATAACTCATTAGACGATTTTGAAGCTATCCTAGCTTCTAGAATCCGTCCCCTATATATCTATAAGGATTTATAGTCTTAAGCTTAACTATCAAACAATTGACAATTTATACCCCTTTATTTAATTAACCTCTTTAAGTCACCAAATTAATTCCAATTAATTCTATGACTTATATTAATCAAATAACAATATATTATTCTTTATATTATTCCTATAATATATTAATAATATTTACTCTCTCTTAATAAATCATCCTATCAAGTTGCTATGGTAAAGGCAACCCAAAAGGACCATGCACAACCGGGTCAAATACTTGCCTAATATAGTTGCAGCCTTAGACACTATTCCAACAGGAATGCTATGACATTTGTCACCTCAGACCTCCCGGTCTAACTGTAGCTAACAATTTAGGTGCGAGATTGTCAGTCGCGTATAGATCTATACACAAGTGTCACGCTCTCTTATAGGAGATTCTGGTTATAATGTAGGAACTTTAGTATGTACTTTGGTAAGTACGGTGAAGTTGTGTCTCATAAAGTCATATTAACGGTTTACGTGTAGTATAATGAAAAACCACTTTTATAATGTGGAAGTATTATCCTTCCATAGTAGTTATATGGTGTAAAATAATTATTTTTGTATTATACCCCGAAATGGTAAAATAGAGTGTATGTCTCATAAACTATACCTATTATAGTTTATAAAAATGTTTCGTTGTATTAAAGAATCATTTGTATGTACATTATCATTTTTACTATTATAATAAAATGGAATTAAAGAATCATATATGTATTTTTATACAATTATATCATTTTGCTTAACATATTACAAAAGGGTTAAAGTCTTATAAACTATATATATATATATATATATATATATATATATATATATATATATATATATATATATATATATATATAGAAGTAGGTTCATGCGAAAATATAAATATCCTGCAAAAACGTGAAAACAGCTTTTATCTTATGAAAATCAAACACATGTACTATAAAAAAATAAATTTATTAGCAATAAATTAAAGATAGTAAGTTTACATTGGATGGTGTTATGGTAATATAGATTTAAAGACGGTTTTGATAATTATATTTTTTTCACGTCCATAATCATTTTTAAATTCATGTTTTCATAATAAAAATGTTAAAAATCATACTTTGCTAATATGAAACAATTTATCATCTATCATCGATTATCATCATGTATTTCAAAGTTTGGATGAATTATTTTCCAAAATATAATGTTGAGGTGACACACTATCATAGGTTTTTCTTGTTGTCGCGTTTTCGCAAATTATTTGCATATATATATATATATATATATATATATATATATATATATATATATATATATATATATATATATATATATATATATATATATATATTTCAAGAATAACATATCATATGTAATGGTTTGTATATTAACACAAGTTTTCTTGTGTTTTACTTGTATTCCCCCCCCCCCCCCCCCAACATAGAAAAATCTTGAAAACTGTAGGTAGACCTGGCAATGGAAAGCAATTTTTGATTCGTTTACCCGTTAACGATCCATACCCGCTAACCCTTTTACTAAATGGGTCGGGTATAGATCATCATCGATCCGCTCCATTTATTACCCGCCCCATATAAATAATAGAATTATACATAAGTCGGTTTCTAAACTTATAGACTTCTATCAAGAATCATAATGTCATTCAGTTTATATTCATCAAGAAATCATCATATCCATTTCTAATTCAATAAATAATTTTTTAACATGAAAAAAGTTGGTAATTGCTATTCACTATCACTACAACCGACAATCATAAATCAATTCAATGTTGTTGCAATAGTGATTTTTAATTCTGATTGAAATTCCTCGAGTATGTAATATCCTTTTCTAAATCGATTTTTTTATTTAAATAAATCTTATTTTAAGTATTAAGATATAGTATACATTTTTTTATTTAAGAAATTTTATTTTAGGAATTAATTAAAATGTATTTGATTATTTAAAAAATCTTTGGGTTACGGAGTGGGTTTGAATATTCGTTGATTCGGTGGATAAGGGTGTGGGTCTGAGTATTTAAAACCTTGAGGGTTTCGGAGCGGGTTTGGATTGGATTTTGAAATTTGTTAAAAGGGTTTGGATCAAGGCTAATTCGCTCCAAACCCGCTCCATTGGCAGGTCTAACTATAGGGGTATGAACTCGCCTCGAGTGTGTTCTTGGCTAGATAACGAAGTGATAGTGATGATCTTCAAGTTAGAGCACTTGAAGGTGGTCATAATCTAATAGTGTTTAACACATAATAGTATGTAAAGTAGATGAAATAACATGGAAGTGTAGTATAAATAATAGATTTAACAAGGAAACGTACAATGTTTCCTAAGAATTAACTTGAAGAGTTTTGTTTCCTGTAGGTGTTTGAAAGTGTTTCCGGGAAAAAGTTATGAAGATTTGATGATGTTCTTGGGAATATTTATGAAGATTTGAAGGTGCATGAACTATTCTTGAGAGAAAAATGAGAGAGTTTTGACGAAGTAAATGAGAAATGGGGAAGTGATTTTGGTCCTATATATAGAATTGGTATGATAGTGATGTGATGTTTGCATTAGTAAGTGGATTATATCACATTGGGAAAAGTGCCACCGCTTAAGCTAGTGATTTCGGCCTAACACCACTGAATTCACCTTGTTCACTACCGAAATCACATGTGATTTCAGTCCTAGGTGATTTCGGTTCTATATGATTTCGACCATGAATGAGATTTCGGTCTAGGAGACTTCGGCCTAGAAATGATCTCGGTCTAGTGATGTTCTCGGCCATGACATGAGATTTCGGCCCATTACAACTGAAATCTCATGGTTTTTCATTCCTTATACCGAAAACTCCATAGCAAGGTATAAATTTATGATTTATGACTTATCTATTTGAATTTTGTTGATCCATAATTACCAATTGTTACATTATCCCCTCGTTAGAGGAATTTTCATCCCGAAATTAGTTCTAGAATGAGCACTCATGAACTAGGGAAAAGATGTGGGTACTTTTGTTTCATATGGTCTTCTCGTTCCTAAGTGAATTCGGGTCCTCGCTTGGCGTTCCAGTGGACCTTCACTATTGGTATACGACTTTGTTTTGTTCTCTTGATCTCCCTGTCCATGATTTCCACAGGTTCCTCTACGAAGTGTAGACTCTCGTTTATCTCGATTTCATCGAGTGGAATTACAAGAGTCTCATCGGACAGACACTTCTTCAGATTGGACACGTGGAAAGTGGGGTGTATGTTGTTGAGTTCCTACGGTAGTTGAAGTTTGTATGCTACCGGGCCGATTCTAGCAAGAATCTCGAATGGCCCAATATACCTTGGATTTAGTTTTCTACGTTTTCCAAAACGTATCATTCCTTTCCAGGGTGAGACTTCTAACAGAATGCAGTCACCAACCTAGAACTCCAAGGGATTTCGTCGTTTATCCGCATAGCTCTTTTATCGATCCCTAGATGCTTTCAGTCGTTCCCGAATTTGGATGATTTTCTCTATTGTCTCCCTTATGATCTCAGGGACGGTGAGAGTGATGTCAGGAACTTGCCTCTTTGCTAGTTGTGTGTCACCCACTTCCACCCAACACAGAGGTGATCTGCACTTGCATCCGTAGAGGGCTTCGGATGGCTCGACCTTGATGCTAGTGTGGTAGTTGTTATTGTATGAGAATTCGATGAGTGGTAGATAGGTATCCTAAGCTTTACCAAAGACTATCACACAAGCTCTCAACATGTTCCAGCGTCTACATGGTTCTCTCGTCTTGCCCGTCGGTCTGGGGATGGTATGTTGTACTCATGTCGAGTTTAGTTCCCAAGGACTTCTGTAACGACTGTCAAAAATGCGAGGCGAATAGATTGTCCCTTATCCAAGATGATAGATAGTGGCACGCTATGCAATTTCACAATCTCCTTATGATACGTTCCTGTCAACTTTTCTATTTTCTCTGTGGCTTTAGTCGGTAGGAAGTGTGTGGGTTTGGTTAATTTGTCTATGATCGCCCAAGTGGTAGCGTGTCCACCCTAGTCCTTCCATAATCATTTTGTGTATAAAATTCATATAAAATTAAGATTGAAAAGATAGTCGAATAAGCGATTCTACCCTAAGCCCACAACCAAACAAGGAAACAAGAGTTAAAGCGAAATCACAAATCCTAAGTCTATAGAATCTTAATTATTTATAACCCTAACATATACACTTAGTAATTATAGATTACCAACATAGGTCCTTAGTTCCTACGTGAGTGAAGTGATTAATTTGGATGAGACAGTATTACAACTAATTTTTCCACAGCTACTGTGTTTAAGTCGAATTTAATCTTAACTTGTCGTACGGGTGGTATTCCTGGAGGGTCTTTTGGTAATACCTTGGGAAGGTTACGGACTTTTGGAACATCCTTGATCTCTTTCGCTTCTTGTTTCTCATCTACAGCGTGGGCTAGGAAGGCATGGTACTTCTTGGGTAGATAGTTCTGAGCCTTGAAATAAGAGATGATTTGAAGGGTTGTGTCGGGTTTGTCACCGTAGTGACAAGGGTTTCGTTAGTCGGTAGGTTAAGGCGAACGGTCTTTTCATAACACGTGATATTGGTATGTTGAGGAATTAACCAAAACATGTCGGTGGTCACGTTAAAGTTTCCTATTATAACCGGCATTAGGCCGATTTGGAAAAATTGGTTGTTCTAGTGTTTAAAGAGTATCCTATGTATTTGTCTTGTGTGGTTTTGGTCTTCCCATTAGCCATTTCTATAGTAAATATTTCATTAAGTGTTTGAGGTTTTTGTTTGAGGAAATGTTCAAATTTATGACTCACGCAACTCCTCTCCGCATCGATATCGTAAGGTATGTATGTATATGAGTTATGTAGGTAGAAGCGTACCGGTAATCCCAATGGGGTCCCTTGTTGCTTCCTCATGTCCTATTGTTGAAATTTTTCCGACACCTCTGGCATTTTTGTTTCTAGTATTTAGGCACTCCCTTTTGAAATTCCCCGCATCCCCATATCTGTAGCAAGCTTGGCTCACCCTAGTATTAGCAGCTTGGGTGGTTTGTTGTGTCAGTGCCTTACAAAAATGGGTGGTGTGCCCCTTCCTGTTGCAATTTTTGCAGTGCATCTCTCAGCAGGCTCCATAGTGATGAAAATTTCACTTGTTTCATTTTGGGAGAGTCCCATCATATTGTTGTGTTGGTACTAAGGTCGTAGGGATAGTGGTGGTATGGGCTGACACAGTTTGTTGTCTTTTGGTAGGTCCTTGAGTCGGACGGCCATTTTTCTTGTTCCAGAACTCTCATTTCCTGGACATTACCCCTCCATTATCCTGGGAGTTCTTAGGTTTGAAGTTTGTGGTGTTCTTGCAGGAGCACCCTTGCTGTTGTCCTTGGTTGTCACCTTGATTGGGACTGTGGTTAACGTTCTCGTTTTCGTTCATGTTGTTAGCGCTAAGTTGTGTCATGACGACTTTCACAACGACCGCCACAACAGCCTAGAATGTGGCAAGGTCCATTTGTAGAACGGGTGTTGTGCCGATATGCTGGTATTTCCGTGTGATGGCATGATTCTTGTTGTATGGTATGAAATGAGTTCGTAAGTGACTATGGTCGTTGCTAGTTGTACACATAAATTTACATGTTTTGTTGCACGATTCCCAATGTTTCGACTAACATCGTCGTAATGTACTTAATGTGGTAGGTCGTGGTAGGTATTGTATAAATGTTAAGTTACCAAACTAGAACATAGATGTCTAAACATTTAGTTGATTCAAGTTACATCAGTCTTTGGGGAGGGCGTATCTTGGAAGGAGTGAGGTGAAAGGGTCTCATGCCTGCTCCTGATGGGCTAAGTTTTATATACGATCTTCTTAACGCCTTTCTCTTCCTCGAAATTCATTTCTTGGTACCCTTCAAGATCCTCTTCTGGATCCTCCTCATTCTATCTATTGGCTACGATGATAGGGTAGTAGGGGTCGTCGTGGTGAAATCTGGTCATGTCGTCTGTGTGAGAATAGGGATATAGGAAATACATGAAAGGCTTAAGGGTATGATTCTATAATATTCTAAAAATAATCCTATAGTATTTTATACTTGATGTTTGATTCTAGAGTTTCTTGGTATATAAGGTTGGTAAGTTTTAGATTCGTTGCCCACCACGACCATTCCTAAACACATGTTGGTCGTATCTCGTATAAATATAGTTGACCAGACTATATTTATCCCATATATGATTACATAACTGCCTAGGCTTAACCGCAGTGTTTAACTCATCTAAATACTTTTTATATGGTTCTTATTATGATATTGTTTCTAGTATGTATGCATCTATTTATACTTTTATAAAAATACTATTATATTTTAAAAGTATACTTCTTAGTCAGAGCGTTTTAGCCCCATTGTATTTATAGTTTTATATCTTACATGGTTTGATATACTTAGTTCACTATAAACAATGCTCTGATACCAATCTGTCACACCCCCAAACCGGAACGACGAAAACATCTGGGGATGGATGACGTCGTATACAATATCATAACAATTGAATAATAAAGATCAAAGCATTACATGCATCATATTGATAATTTAATATTTACATTGAGTTCGAAACATTGTTTGTTAAACTCCAAAAAATACAGGTGGTTTTTGAAAAAGTGTCAACATTTAAGTTGGTGAGTTCATAAGCATTTTGGTGAGTTCACAAATACGTATGGACGGTTTATGTGTAGTATAATGAAATGCCATTTTGTAATGTGGAAGTATTATCCTTCCATAGTAGTTACGTGGTGTAAAATAATTATGTCTTTAAATAATTATTTTTGTATTATACCCCGAAATGGTAAAATAGAGTGTATGTCCCATAAACTATACCTATTATAGTGTATAAAAATGTTTCGTTGTATTGAAGAATCCTTTGTATGTACATTATCATTTTTACTATGATAATAAAATGGAATTAAAGAAATATATATGTATTTTTATACAATTATACCCTTTTGCTCAACATATTACAAAAGGGTTAAAGTCTTATAAACTATATTTATAAAGTTTATTGTTGTAATCAAATTTGTATCCATATATATATATATATATATATATATATATATATATATATATATATATATATATATATATATATATATATATATATATATATATAGTAAGAATAACATATGTAATGGTTTGTATATTAACACAAGTTTTCTTGTGTTTTACTTGTATCCTCCCTAAAACAAAGACAAATCTTGAAAACTATAGGGGTATGAACTCACCTAGAGTGTGTTCTTGGCTGGATAACGAAGTGATAGTGATGATCTTCAAGTTAGAACACTTGAAGGTGGTTGTAATCTAATAGTTTTTAACACATAATAGTGTGTGTAAATTAGATGAGCTAACATGGAAGTGTAGTATAAATAATAGATTTAACAAGGAAGCTTACAATGTTTCCTAAGAATTAACTTGAGGAGTTTTGTTTCCTGTAGGTGTTTGAAAGTATTTTTGGGCAAAATTTATGAAGATTTGATGATGTTCTTGGGAATATTCATGAAGATTTGAAGGTGCATGAACTATTATTGAGAGAAAATGAGAGAGTTTTGACGATGTAAATGAGAAATGGGGAAGTGATTTCGGTCCTATATATAGAATTGGTATGATAGTGATGTGATGTTTGCATTGGTAAGTGGATTATTTGCATTGGTAAGTAGATTATATCACATTAGGAAAAGCACCACCACTTTAAGCTAGTGATTTCGGCCTAACACCACTGAATTCACCTTGTTCACCATCGAAATCACATGTGATTTCGGTTCTATATGATTTCGGCCATTAATGAGAATTCTGTCGAGGAGACTTCGGCCTAGTGATGATCTCGGTCTAGTGATGTTCTCAGTCTAATGATGTTCTCGGCCGTGACATGAGATTTTGGCCCATTGTAACCAAAATCTCATGGTTTTTGATTCATTAAACCAAAAAATCCATAGCAAGGTATAAATTTATGCTTTATGACTTATCTATTTTACTTTTGTTGAACCATAATTACCAATTGTTACAGAATGAAATCACAATGATTACATTATTTTCCAACCATAACCGGACAAATACCAACCACCATAGCCATCACCGCCGTTGGCACTATTGCTCTAAAGCATCTGTAACCACCACGACACCGGTTGGAGCTGCTGCTACTCCTATTATCCATCCGATATCTCTCACCCTACCTTTCTTCTTTCTCTTTTCTTTCTATGATCGCAGATCACAACCACACACATGCACGAGACTGACAAATATTTTTCTTGTTTCCCTTCTTAACAAGATTCACAAAAAAAGAAATACAAAGCGCACCTAAGAGTGAAAACCATGTATATAATTTCCCTGAAGACATAAACTTCACGACAACTTGCTCTACACTCGTGATCTGACCAATCTTTGAATTCTCCCTGACCATAAAGGAATCCAAGATATTCATGAGAAATGCAACGAGAAAACTTCCTAACCACGAGCACTTCTATGGTAGTTTACTTTCCTTCTCTTATCCAGCAATAACACAAACCAAAAATATTGTATACTTCAATCACATATCCCTCTAACTTGTTGTACTGAGACCATAAGAATCAAAATGACCAATGATCCTCCAAACAAACACCCATTTCTCCCCATTTTGGGTTCGAACCACCATCGACTTTTGTTTGAAAATGACAAGGCCTCAGGTCTGCTCATTTAGATACATCCCAACCGTGACTATCAAAGTGTATAATACAACATAATATGATCCCAAAGACAATGATCGGCCAATACCAAGGAAACTCTGAACCTTGGATGTTGACCTCGAAACTTCCCACGACATTATAGCCTCGAACCTAATGAAGACGGTCTGAATACCACTTCATTGACAAGTCACCCTGAGAACTGAACCTTGCACAAATGAAACTTATTGTAACGCCTTCGTTCCCTGCTAGGAAGTAATAAGATGTGTAATTGACGGTGGTCAACAATTCTAATCATTTGATGAATAAATAAAAGGAAATTGTTTGAATCTATGTGATTTATGTGCTTATATTATGTGTATAGAATATTAGGCAAAATCTTAATAAATAAGGCTAAAGAAAATTATAAAATAAAATATTAATTAGGATAAATAGCCTTGATGAAAGATGAAGTAGTCGTAATGAGGATTTTGAGGATATAAGGAACGCTAAAATATGACTTTATATGAAGAAGTTATGATCATTTGAAGTTTCGCTCTCAACCTATTACGACAAAGTGCATCGAAAATAGTGAATCGAAGAAAGGTTTCTCATTAGCCGAAGTGATGTAAATGAAATTTGTAGTAATCGTAAAACCGAGAGCATGCATATAAAGAACGCCTAAATATGACTACATATGAGGAAGTTATAATTTTTCGAAGTTTCAACGTAGTTGTTTTAGCACATAAATCGAATTTTAGATCGTTTGATTTTTAGCCGAAACAATCTAAACGAGAGTTGATAATCTCATTAATAAGAGTCTGTCGATATAAAGACAGTTGAGAACGAATGTCGTATGAAAAATATATGAATTTTAAACGGAGTTTAGCAATTTAAGACTTCTAAAATAATCTATAATAAATAAACTGAGAATCAACTGACAGAGTCTAAACAAAAGTTATAGATCTCATTGATAGCTACAGGTGGATATAAAGAATGACAAAAACGGAGTTTGTATGAAGAAGTTATGAATTTTTAAAATTTTCCCGAGTGAGCGACGCACAAAAAGGCGTGGTACGCACTTTCTAGAAGCTGCCACACAATGCAGTACACATGTCTGTAGCAGGGAGGGTTGACCAGACCAAGGGGCAACGTGCCTCCCTGCATTTCACCACATAAATATGTCTTTAAGCTCATTTGATTTCCCATACAATCCAATATCTCTCTCTTGAAATTCTCTGCAATTGGCCAAGAAATCTTAGTGTTTAGGACATTTTGGCAAAGCTCTAAGGTCCCTGAGTACCCGACGTTAGTAGTTATTAGGTCGGAGTTCTGCGAGTTCAATTTCTAGACTTTTTTCAGGAAATCTCTATACATTAAGCCACACTTATATTGCTTTCATTGTAACTTATATTTATATTCATAATCGTTGTTATGAATTTATAAATAAGATTTATCAGTGATTCTAAGTCATTAAATGATTGATCTACTTATAGGGGTGATATCTATGCTAGATTTAATGAGGTGTTTAAAATGAGATTTCCAAACAATATACTATGTATACCAAACAAACCCTACCTCCGATATTATCTTACCTGGTTGCTCCTTAGATTATAGATCTTGATGTAGACATTGATATTGTTAAGGAATCTAGATTATCATTAGTCATAATAAATAATATACTAAGACTTAGTAAAATGAACCTAGTTCACGTCAAAGGAAAATCTAAGTGTTGAAGCGAAGCACTGCCCAACTTTCCAATTATCTACTTTAACAAGTGAGTGCATAATTACTTTCAGATTACACATAAATATACAGTATCTAGATGACTATATGCTATGTGTGCCTATTATTTGTATTAATTGATATATATGTTAGATGAATTATTCGATTTTTTCTTGATTTAATCATATATATATATATATATATATATATATATATATATATATATATATATATATATATATATATATATATTCATATATAAAATATAGTGGATAATGATGGGTGATGAAAATGATGAAAGGACTTGACTATTGATGAATCAGTCGTCTAGTAGAGTATATATGACGACCACAAACTATTCCAAACAATCCATTGGAAACGCTGGCAATATCGAAACATGTAGGTGTTAATGAACTATTTGTTCATTTGATGTACTCTATCCACCCATGGTTACCTTATTTACATATATTACTAAAGGAATCCCCCAAGTAGTATTATCTACCCGTTGCTAATGATGATCCTTAAGATAGGTCCCTTGAGATCAATATTTTAGGATAAGTATGTAAGAATAACGAGAATGGGTAATCTAGTGAATTTGTTTGATGTGAATTATATAATTAAGAACATAATTATTGTGGATTGAAAACCCTATGCACAAAATGTTTACAAATTTCTCTGATGTTTTGAAATTACTATGACTCTTATCGCCTTTTGGAACAATGAATGAACAATTTTAACTTATTTAAAAATAAAATTTTTACTTTTGGGACGTTGCATATTTCGATTGAGGGGGGATGTTGAAAATAACAAGTATTTTCATTATTCAATCTCATACTTATTATTTATTGAGTTTGGGTATTTTGTGCCAATGATACAATTCCTTATTTATTATTTATTGAGTTTGGGTCTTGTTGATATCTATAAAAATGAAAAATAAATATTTCGATTGAAGGGTGATGTTGAAAATAATAAGTATTTTCATTATTCAATCTCATATTTTCTTTCATAAATGAAGTAAAATTGTTAAAAATGATTATTTCTAGTTAGTTTGGAATGTTGTGGACTGTGGACCTCTTTTTGAAACTTCAGGTATGACACGTGGATCTGATCCATGGATAATAACCAAGTCCCAGTTTATATCCATGACCCACGGTATAAATAGATGAAAGGAGTAGGGTTTTGTCATTGTTCATATATTTTTCCCAACTCTCAGTGCTCTCTCTCTCTCCCTCTCTCTTTATATATACATACATATATATATATATATATATATATATATATATATATATATATATATATAGGGTTTCACGGTTCTGGGTCTTTGTACGTTTTATCATTTTGTTTTGATTCTTGATAAAAGTAGAATAGGTTGAGTGATTTCTTCAAAGACTAGATTATGGTTTTGTAGTGAGGTTTGATTTATAAGTAACTTGAACATCTTTTGTTTCTTAATCCTCAAATGATATAAGAAACGTTGATGTTGGAAAATTTTGTTTTATCTGTTTTTAACACGAACATCTATGAGATTGAGAAATTTTTGGATTTTCAGCCACCTATGTGCAGTCTTCAACAAGTGAATTGATTGAAAGGAAAGTGGTCCAATTGAACTGAATTTTATAAGTGTTTTCTTAACTAGTTGATATTTAATCTGAACTAGCATAGGAGCCCATGCTTTACATGGGTTGGATGTAAATTACATAGCAAAAGCATATAATGAAATTTTAATACAAAAAATGGAATAGACTCAAAGAAAGTAAATTGGCATTTTAGATAAGATCGTAACATGTAAAATTATAGTCACCAATTCTTCAACACTTGGAGATTTGGCTTCACCTAACAGATTCTTTAAAGGTGCAGAGTGTTTCCCTGTGCTCCAGTTTTTAACTTTTGCAATAAGTTCCTCATTCTTCTTTCTCCCTTCTGACTTGCTAACATTATGCCGATTAATAAGAAAATATAATACCAAATTTGTCTATATTACATGGGACAATTTCTAGTATATAAATTAGAATGGAGCAACGTTAAGAACTGAAAAGTTAAAGTATACATGCCTTGCTGATTCAGAAGAAGCAACACTAATGTATGAAAAGAATGATGGGTTTTGGTCATAAGACATCCTATGTGCTCATACAAACCCTAAAGCTTGGATCTAGGTTTCTCTATTGTACATACTTTGAATCCAAGACTTTGAACCCTAATTCTAGCATATGGAAATCAGAATTCACATGTAAATAGGTTTAAGAACATACCTTGACTGTTATATAGCAATAACAATCCAATTCCTCCTTGAATTGACCTTGGAAAGCAGAGAGTCACAAGTGTCACTCCTCTAATGGCTCACAAACACCATAAGCAAGTGGAGAAGGTATAAGGAGAGAGGAGGGAGGTTAGAATTCGTATTTGGGACTTCTTGGGAAGGGATACCCGAATTCATAACCCTAGGGGTGTTTATATAGGTGTAGAGATAGGGTTTCAGTCATTATCCTTATCTAGTTGATTATCCATTAAGCAACCAATAAGATAATCCTTGAATCCTTATCATACTCGAATTCTAAGGCTTTCCAACCTTAAATTCGTTCACCATACTTATAAGATAATCCTTACCTTATTTTGTAACTATCACATAATTACAAATCAGCCCCTCTAGTTTAATTAATTACACTTGATCACAAAATTAATTCTTAATTAATTATTGACCAATATTAATTAAACAAATATGATTTCTCCTTTAATATATTATCCTTATAACATATTAATAAATCATATTATCCTCTCTTTCTATTTATTTCTCCAATCAAGTTGCTTTGGTGAAGGCAACCCAAAAGGACCATGCACCATCGGGTCAAGTACATACCAAAATAGTTATGGACTTAGACACTAATCCAACAGTCTCCCACTTGGATAAGTCTAATAACTATTCTGCGTATGACTTCGGATCCCGATCTGCAATCGTAGCTTTCCAAAGCCGCTGTCAACTCTGATCATATCAAATACGCGTGTCCTTAGATAAGGGATCATATATTCCTCCATTCTAGATATCATATGAGATATGATTTCAAATCATTCTCTTTGTACTCTATCTCGATTTCTGATTTATGACGACTGACTAATTGAACAAATCAAATTAGCCCTAGCCCGGCCGAGCATTTATGTTTGTCATCACTAAACCATCGAGGGGCCCAAAGATATCGCTTTTATCCTACTTTGAATAAAAGGAACGGATAAACTTTGATACAATGCTCGCTTGCACTCACGCACCGAATCACACACAACAATATGTTTTATAACACCAAGTTACTGGTGCGTTTACATATTATCAATGTGTAACCGATTTGCAAGATACAACTCACACATCTCGGTTTCAAGAATATAAGATGTTATCGTCTCACCAATCACTCGTGATACAATCCATGGAGTGATCCAAGTGAGCGTGGGTCTAATCCAATGCTCAAATCACATTCATAAGCACTCATGAACGTTGCAGCAAACATTTGCTTATGTCTAATACTTTTCTAGACATTCCACACACCAATTCACGACAGTCTTCATTCATATCTACTTCCAACATATGAACGACTGTGGCCCGTTCGAATAATTCGATTATTCTTAATAAACTCAATTATTCTGGAAGTCAAAACATGCAAATGTGAAACACAAGAATAATACTAATCCCATATGGCCTCAAACCTTTGAGTATAAATAAAACACCTTTTATTTATCACCATATTGATTACTCATTATTTGTCGTTTCGGGTAATCAACTTCTTACTTGAATTGTAACACTTGTCTCATGCTCCTAGCATGCACACAATGTTTACCTATGGTACTTACTTTGTGAAATAGATCACATTGAACACATTTCCAATCCTCCAAGTCACAACTCCAAATCCGTTTTTCATAAGTTAAAGAATATCAAATTCTTGTTACTTATAGAATATGCTAGATTCTAACATTCTATGCAACTTATCCTTTCGTAATGTCACTGCACCAAAGTCATAAAGACTATTGCTAATGATATTACAAAGTCCTCTATCGGAGATTGTTACAAAACAATTCCATAGACGTGATGTCTCTCACTCAAAGTACATTCTTTGAACATCCTTTTGCATAGAAGTTTCTAATCTAATCATAGATTTCTCAATATTCATTTCCCAATATGGACACACTTCCATATGTTCCATATGACAACTCATTCTTAATAGAATCTTATCTATGATGTCGATATGGTCCATCCAATATGGAAACATTTCCATATTTTCCAATACTATACTTCCAACTACTCACAAGCGACCAATCCTCGTCGAACTTGGATTGTCCTTTGATAGTTGTTTAATTATTTTAGTCTAAACCGATTCTTGTCCTTTTTCCCTCTAAATGTGCTCGACATTTGGAAAATTTTAGAATGGTCAAACATTAAAGCATTTGCAATCGATCCTATACCCGAAGCGTATGGGACACGACGCATAATGTTTTATTTGCTATGTTCTCAAAATTCGAATTGTGAAAAGGGATGCCGTAATCATAATCGAAATTTTAAGAACACACTTTGTACCTTTGACTAATTTTATTAACATTTCTCAACCTAAACCTTTAGATCTGAAATGAAGCATAATATTCTCTCCCTTAATTATAGCAAAACAATTCTTCAACTATTGCGACTTTGCAAAGTATGACTCTTGTTTTCTATAATTAATATTGCTAACCTTGCAATACTTTCCTTAATAATCATACAATCATAACTTTTATGCTCCCACTATCTTGATGATTATTATAAAACATAACACTTATGCTCCCACTAGCTTCGACATGTGTTCATAAACATCTTAACTTTCAGAAACAATGCTTATTGAATTTCTTAAGTTCATGTTTCTAATACTTAGTGCTTTGATAATCAAGGATTCTTTATACACCTTTGCCTTCGATAGTTCATATGTGTGTCTAAACAATTAAGACTAATTGCCAAACCTCACAATTCAAATTATGGAAAGGGATGCCGTAACCATAATTGAATTCGAGAATGCAATTTTACAATCACTATCTTCTTAAAATCTTTCTTAGTGAAAGCATTTTCTCACAATCATTTTCATGAAGGAGGAAATCTTATGACACTTAGATTTAAATAGTGTATAAACGTTCCTATCCATGTGAATTTGTCAAAACCAACGTTTACGACATATTCAAACTCATATGGATCGAACTTTCTTAATCTTGATTTCTTGCCTCATGGTAGCACAGCTGTCCACCACGTCTTCCAAGTAATTAAGCAGCTCACCTTTTTCTTATCAATGTACCTTTCATTGATTAAGGTGCTTTGCCTTTTATGCGTTCAAAATGAGAACTCATAGAACTCACATGCATAATTAACTCGATTGGATTGGCACAGAATCAAAATAATGTCGACACGATAGGTTGTAAACCTCAACTCGTGTGCTAGTGATGATCGATAAGGTTTATTTGATTTGTTCTTGAAACCTTTCAAGATCATTAAGACTCCCACTGACTCCTTGACATATAAGATTCTCTTGTCAAAACATTTCTTGACAAACAAATATTCAAGAGTTAGTGTAGCTTTTATCAAAACTCTTCATAAATTGGTCCTAGTTGGTCTTTGTCTTATCTAAGACATCACAACTTACCACATTTAATGAATGTTTTAAACCTTCTTAATACTTTTCACTCATTGTCACAATCTTAACTTTAAGACTTGTTATTGGAATGAAGTATGATTGACTTATTGATTTAACCATTTCTTCAATTCTTGATTTCTCTTCTTGGACATACAATTGTACTAAGACTCACTTAGAGGATCAATTGAGATATGGTTCTTAATCATTAAGACCTATCATAAATCATAAAAGGTACTCTCCCATCTTCTTAGAATGGAGAAACTTTTATCTTTCTGCCTACTTGATTCTTCTTATTCGTTCTGCTATTGATCTAAACCCTTTAATCAATTCAAAATTACACTTAATCTTGCAAGTATAATCATATTTACTAAACCTTTAGTAAATCATGACGAATATCATTGTTACTCTTATGGTGGTCTTGATCAACACGTAACATTGTGTGCTCGATTTCTTAGTCCTTCACTTGACACTTTGTCAATGAATTTGTCTAATTTCCAAATATGAAATTTCTCATTCATCGTGCAACCAAGTTGCGTGATTCCAAATTTCTGTCCAATTGAAACTTTGGTCGATGAGAAACTCTCCCTATTTGGTAAATTCTCGACTTTTCCATACACACCATAAATAAGAATCATATCCATTTGTTGTAGAAATATTCAAACACCAATTTTCATAACAATTTCATTGCAAGGAAATAAACAAATAAATAAATAAGTCAAACGAAAATTTATTTTATTTATAAAAACAGCGGAAAACATTTGTCCTTACAATGCAAAATCCATTGAAAACTATGTATTTCAAAAGAAAATTTCTAACAACTCTATCATAACTATCTAAGCTCAAAATCTAATCTTCAAGTCAATGCGATCAAGATCCATTCCTTGTGATTAGATTCATCTTGTTCTTTCACCAAGCTTCCTTTCTTTTCACCGATCTTGTAAAACATTCAAATGCAATCTTATTACATTATGTATTAAGAATTAATGAATAGGAACTTAATGGAGTTAGATAGTGGATTTTACCTGAAGCGCAGCCATACTCTTTGACTCTCCCAGCTTCTGGACTCTTCAGGCTTTTTGGGCAGACTTGTATCCAACGCCCTTTCTTTTGGCAGCAAACGTAGGTCGGTTCTCCTAGAACGTCCTCGGAAGTATGGTTGGTTGACTCTCCCAACAAATACGCTCCATTGCTTCGCCAAATCATTTCTGATTCAGTAGCAATGAGCATGTAAGTTAGGTCAATGAGGTTGTCATCATGATTCATCATATAATACTTTCTTTTGAACTCATTATATGATTCTGGAAGTGACTGCAAAACCCAATTCACAGCCAACTCATTCGGGAATGACACACCCAACATTTTCAACCTATCAATGTGTGATTTCATTCCTAGAACGTGGGCACACACGGGTTTACCATCTTCATGTTTCATTTCCAATAGGGCTTTAGTGATATTGAACCTTTCAATTCTTCGATCTTGTGGGTTGGGGAGAACAATAGGAGGAGGAGGAGGAAGTGAAGCATGATTTCTTGATCCTCGATTGAATCGTGGAATATCATCTTCATGTGGAATGCTTGTTCCACGGGATTTGGGAATACCATAGTTGTCGAACTTTGACATCTACAAAACGGGAGAAAACGAATTCAAGTTAGTTGATTGATTGAGTCCTTGGTAAATCACCCAAATGAAATTCCAAGGCTAGGACCCAACACAATATTCTACAACTCGGGAGAGGGATGCCGTAACCCTAATTGCAGAATATTTGAAGGTAAGTGAATGACGATTCACTAATTTCCACCACGAAAAACGAAAAAAATTTTAGTTTTAAATCTATGAAAACTCCTAGATCCTTTGAGATTCATTGAACTTTCAATGGCATGTTTAAATCTCGATATGCCCCTCTTGTTTGTGACTGGGATGCCGAGGATCACAAAGCGGGTGTGAATAACCATGCAAACTTACATGGTGCCCTCACATGTTACGGTCGCCTATTCGATGTGCCGGTAAACCACACACGCTCCACCGAACTATGACAAACATTGAGTCACCCTTTGCTACCTTTGCTTAGACCCATTTAGTGTGCCGGTTAACCACACACGCTCCACTAACGTCTTCGCAAGGGCACAAAGTGTAATTTCATGGAATTGCATCAATTCACTTTTGCCTAAGTAACTAAGATTGGGAATTTTATAAAACATTTAGTTACTTGATAATTCATTATACTTATAATGGAAGGTTTCGTCCTATCCTACCCGTTCGGCTAACGACCCTCCACTAGTCAAGAGTGCGGTGGGTAAGAGTGGATACCCATTCAATCGCCATTTTATAGGCAATTTCCTTAAACACCCCTTATAGACCAGCTTCGTGAATGAGGCCTACTAACGGTAAGACTGACTTTTAGTTATACATATATATAATGTTAGACTTTTAATGTTATATATAGTATAGGGTGTATTTTATAACTTTAAAATACTATGTGGTTAACTTTAACAATTACACTTTTAATTCTATTAAATGGTTAACCTAAACTTTAATGGATTTATTAAATCTCTTTTAATTATACACCTTAATTAATTAATAAAACCATAAGGGTGTATTTGAACTTTTTCAAAACTAGTGTTTTAGAATTTAACATTCCTAATTAACTTTTAATCAACTTTTAAATTCCAAAACTTGAGGGCAAGTTTTGAAACATTTCAACACATTAGGGATTAGAATTTAAATTAAACTATTTAATCAAAATTTAAATTCCAAAACTTGAGGGCAAGTTTTGAAATCTTTTTCAAAACATTAGGGTTTCAACTATTTAAATTTCAAAACAACAAAACTTTTGGGGTTCAAATTTAAACTATAAAACCTAAAGGGCCAAATATGAAACTTTTCACAACAACAAGGATCAAATAACACATAATTCAAATTAACATTTAATCACATAATTATCCATATTTGATGATTTCTTGCAAAATAATTTATCAATTTACTTAAAATAATTAATCAATTATCTTATAAGGAAACAATTATCCTATTAATTGATAAATATCTTCAATTAGATTAAAAATATAGTCAAATATATCATATAATCGGATTAATATTAATCTAACATGATAAGGTAATTATCCATAAGCAAAAACAGCAAGAAATCCCGAAGTACCCTCCTTCTGACGAGTTGACTCGTCGAGTCAGCCTTGGACTCGTCGAGTCACCTTGGACTCGGCGAGTTCAGACATGGACTCGGCGAGTCCAGCCTCCAGAATGCAAAAATCGAATTTTTCAGTTACAACAAGCATCAATACAATAGAAACCAATCAAGGCTCTGATACCACTGATGGGTTTTGGTCATAAGACATCCTATGTGCTCATACAAACCCTAAAGCTTGGATCTAGGTTTCTCTATTGTACATACTTTGAATCCAAGACTTTGAACCCTAATTCTAGCATATGGAAATCAGAATTCACATGTAAATAGGTTTAAGAACATACCTTGACTGTTATATAGCAATAACAATCCAATTCCTCCTTGAATTGACCTTGGAAAGCAGAGAGTCACAAGTGTCACTCCTCTAATGGCTCACAAACACCATAAGCAAGTGGAGAAGGTATAAGGAGAGAGGAGGGAGGTTAGAATTCGTATTTGGGACTTCTTGGGAAGGGATACCCGAATTCATAACCCTAGGGGTGTTTATATAGGTGTAGAGATAGGGTTTCAGTCATTATCCTTATCTAGTTGATTATCCATTAAGCAACCAATAAGATAATCCTTGAATCCTTATCATACTCGAATTCTAAGGCTTTCCAACCTTAAATTCGTTCACCATACTTATAAGATAATCCTTACCTTATTTTGTAACTATCACATAATTACAAATCAGCCCCTCTAGTTTAATTAATTACACTTGATCACAAAATTAATTCTTAATTAATTATTGACCAATATTAATTAAACAAATATGATTTCTCCTTTAATATATTATCCTTATAACATATTAATAAATCATATTATCCTCTCTTTCTATTTATTTCTCCAATCAAGTTGCTTTGGTGAAGGCAACCCAAAAGGACCATGCACCATCGGGTCAAGTACATACCAAAATAGTTATGGACTTAGACACTAATCCAACAAAGAATACATCTCATTTCCAGCAAAAGATGAGACAAGTATTCAATTATTGTAAGTCAAAAATTGACACAGACACAATCTTCCGGCTCTTCAAAGATTAACAGGTTCTTATATGTTTAGATCATGGCAGATTTAAGACAATATAGAAAATTTATGTCAAGTAAAACCTAGATATGGATTTCTCATTATTAGAAGTCGGATTTGATCTAGTTGCATATGTGTCTTCCTTTTTCTTGGGTAAAACAGAGGTTGAAGATCTTGGTTTGCTGAAAATAAAGGTTATTTTTTATACTTTTAGGAATGGCAATTGTAGTTATTAATATTGGCCGAAATAACATAATAGTGTGTTATCTATAGATGAAAAAAAGATTCATTTTTTTGTTACCTATAAATGAAAAAAGATTCGATTTTTTTTATCATAAAAAGATGTTAGTCAACATACCTTCATTGAATTCCTAGGCTTTGTGAGATTTAAAAAGCAACAGGTTGAACAAATTACTTATACTAATCGCTGACTCTTCCCAATGTTATATTATACAAACAAAAGAGTGTTCTCTTAAAAGAATATGCATAAAATAGAAGAAAAGAATGTTTAATAATGAATTGACAAGTTGGCAGCATAGTTATTTCTCTTTATCATATTTGTCATCAGGTTAGCATATTCTTGTCATTTATTACACAACATTCCGTCCATTCATTCCAAAATCATGAGACCCATTTTGCCTATTATGATGAAACAACGTATTATCAAGATATAATGACATGTCTTTAATGTTGGAAAATATGATATGATACTTTCATTATAAATTCCACTTGTTTGACTTCAAAAAGTCAAAAAAATGTTAACAGTTGGAACCAAAAGGAGGAGATTAGTGTAAGAGTTAGCAAACGACAATTTAGTATTATTATCCTGATATTTTTTTGTTTGAAAAAAATTAAAGAATTAGTTGATGTTCTTGATTTTGGAACACAACACACTCACACATAGAGAGCACACACATGACAAACAACAATCACACAGAGAAAGTAGGGATAGATACCAGAGAAGCAAACTTATTTGAATCCTACACCTAAATCTTGTATCTGATTCCTATATCTAAATCCCACATCCACTTCCTGTACAAAAAATAACATCCACATTAGAGTTGAATCCAATCCTTTTCAGCTGTCATTCAAAAAAACCACATTCCTAAACACACAAAAAAACAACAACAAATATAGTTAAACATAAAAATTGAACGTCAAAACCTTATAATCAATACCTCTTTAAACATCCAAACCTATTTTGAGCTACCCTCATTCACCAAAATCGCAAAAAAACTTAAAAGACTTAAATAAACTTCAAATATCTACTATAGGGTTTTTTGCCACATGTCCTTTTCTCTTTCATTTGGACACATGTCATTTTCTAACATTTTTAAATTTTCTATTTTCCACTTGTCATTTTATTAAATTAAAATTTCACATTTAATATGTAAGGTAATATATATGTAAGGTATTTATTAGAAAGGGTTTATATATGTAATGTATCCAATACATTAAAGCCTCATTAATTTTAATAATTCAAAAAAAATTTCATTTTTCTTATAAATTCAAACTTTTCAAATTGTTAAAATTTTATATTTAACTTTTTTTAAATAAACCCATGTAATACATAGGTCTCACACCTAGTTAGAAATAAAGACAAAGAAAGTGCTAGGAGCAGGGGTTGGATTATAATAGTCATTAACCAATGGCGGTCGACAGTCAGAACAAAGAAGTTAATAACGAATAAATGATGATTGCGAACAAAGCAGAACATTCTCATATATGTACCAACATACAAAGAGGAAATAAATAAATTTAGGGTTTCTTTGGTTGAAAATTGATTCCTACAAGGGGTAGAGGAGGACTGGGGAGATGACAGGAGAGGTAGAGGCCGAATGTAGAGTGATGTTGGTGGTTAGGACCGTAAAGAACACCTACATATTCACGTGTTAATGAAGTGGTGACGTCTTGGATTTTGAAAAATACAAATCAGGAGTCGGTGATCAGAGAATGATGCGTTGGCTGCCCTCTCCGCGTAGGCCGTCGGTGGTCTCAGGTAGTGGTCGGCAGTGAGTGACACTGGGAAGAACGGACCGGGGAAGGAAGGTTCCGGTATGCGCATCCATGACAGTATCAAAATATAGAAAGCATCATTTGAATCGCAAAAGTGGAACTCCAAATTATAGTAGAACATGTAGCACCGTAGCAGAAGCTTTCACGCTTCAATTGGTAGATGATGGCAGTACGATGGTACGTTGGTGGTGTAAGTAATGATTGAAAACGGTAAAAAAAACATTTACCACATGCACTGTTCATAAGAACATTGTCTGCTTTTATCATACTGGAAGCATTTTTCCTTTCATCACATTCATTTGAAACTCTCATTCATTTTTCTTTTCACCACATTTATTTGAAACTTCCATGACTTTTCAATTTCTTTTTAATAATAATTATAAGTTGGTTATTAAGATTAAATAAATATCAAACCTAAAATGTAATCATATATAAACTAAATTTCAATATTAAACTAATATATTTACTTCTATTTATAAGGTTATGTTTTTTAACTTTTAACACTTTATACTTAAGTTATTAGTTTTAATATATTGTTGGATGTAAACCATTATCATTTTAAAGATACAATTTTGGAACAATTTGTATAAAATACTTAAATTATTAATTTGAATATAACATTACAGGGTCAACTTAAATATAAAATTTAGTTTAACTTAAACAACCCAAAGAATATTTTGTAAATAGTTAAAAGTGATAAATTGTAGTAACTTTCTAATAATGATGATAAGTTGCTTAATAAGGTTAAATAAATATCAAACTTAAAGTGTAATCATAAATAACCTAAATTTCAATTTTAAAAAAATATATTTACTTCTACTTATAAAATTACGTCTTTAACTTTTAACATATTATACTCAATTTATTAGATTTAATATGTTGTTGTATATAAACTATTATCAGTTTAAAGCCACAATTTTGAACAGTTTGGACAAAATACTTAAATTGTTAATTTAAATATAACATTACAATGTCAACTTAATTATAAATTTCAGTTCCACTTAAAAAACCGAAGAATATTTTGTAAATAGTTAAGTGATAAATTGCAGTGATAAATGCAAAAACTAAATTGTAATTTCAATTTAACTAAGATATTTCCTAAAGATATTTTTATAATCGTTAAAAGTCTTTAAATAAGTAGCTTAAAATAATTTACAATAATAATAGTTAAAAATAACTCTATATAAATGATATATAAAATCAAAAAACAATGTTTGATGTTTTAAATAATTATAATGATAGAAATTAAATCATTAAGCTAATAAATTTTAAAAAATTAATTAACAATAACAACAACTATAAATAACATTAAACCATATATTATATTTAATTTTATTCATGTGTATTCGCGGGTACAAGTCATTCAAACGATTGATATTATGTAATTATTATATATATATATATATATATATATATATATATATATATATATATATATATATATATATATATATATATATATATATATATGGGTGAGATCGGTTGAGAACTCATAGTTTCCCGAGAACTAAAAGTGGAGCGTTGGATCAAAACTAATTCATTACGGGCATGGTCGTCATCATACCAATCCAACTTAAATTTTTGTATTATTGGAAATATTAATAAAAAGCTCTCAAATTAACATTATAAAACAAATTTCCGGATTTTTTTTATAAAAAAAAAATAATCTTCCTTTTTTTTAAATTGTAGAATTTTCAACTTTTTTGGAAAGCATAAATTTTTAAAAATTTGAACTTTTGTTTTAAACTGCAATTTTTTTTAAAAAAATACTGAATTTTAAAAAACTGCAATTTAAAAAAAACCTTATAATTTTTTCAAAAAAACTGCATTTTTTTTTTCTAAAATACTGCAATTTTTTTTTCAAAAAAAGTGCAACTTTTTCAAGAAAAACTGCAATTTTTTTTAAAAAAAATGCAATATTTTTTAAAAACTGTTTTTTGTGTAAAATATAAATTTTAAAAGAAATTAGTAAATATTTATAAAAACAAACTAAAATATTTAAAAAAAAAAACTATTTTTTTAGAAAAAAAAAAAAAAATTAGGTGCATATATGCATATTTTTTTCAAATGAATATATGCATATTTCTTATACTATAATATTCGTAAGTAAATCATAAAAAATCTATTTTTTATTAATCAATCTATAAACATAATAGTACAAGTATTTTATTCGATACAAAATAAAATATAAAAAATAAAAAATGCTATGAAGATTCACAGTGTTATCATTTCTTCGTATCAAGATGTTCATATTTTCTTCAATTTATCACTTTTCACATCTTCAATATTTTCCACAAATTCTTCAAAATCTATAAGAAAATTAAAAAAAAAACTGATTAATGCAAGAACACTCACAAAAATGCACATGTAATTTACATTTGAATTACATATGATTAATATGTGAATTACATGTGAATCGCATATAATTCATATGTGATTCACTTGTGAATCACATATGAATTACATGTGATTTACATGTAATTCATATGTAAATTACATGTGAATTACATGTTATTAATATGTGAAGTACATGTGATTTACATGTGAATCACATATAATTCATATGTGATTCACTTGTGAATCACATGTAATTCATATGTGATTCACTTTTGAATCACATGTTATTCATATGTTATTTATTTGTTATTTACATGCGATTTACATGTAATTCATATGTGAATTACATGTTATCTACATGTGAATAACATGTAATTCATATGTGATTTACATGTGAATCATAAATTACATGTGATTTACATGTGAATTATATGTAATTTACATGTGAATCACATGTAATTCATATGTGAATCACATGTAATTCATATGTGATTCACTTGTGAATCACATGTAATTGGTATGATGGAATCATGTAAAGGAATGGAATTACTTTATTAAGTCTTGATTATGATCAAATTCCATAGAGTTGAGGTGTTATTGTGTTTACCTTGTACACTTATCAAGTCTTGATTCTTCAATATTTAGATGTTGAAGCTCAGCCGATCATCAACAATAAGAGGGGAGGATTTTGTTTGAAAGAATTGCGCCTTCAACATATTGTGTAAGGCCTGCATTTAGGAAGGATCCTGCAGATGTTGAGGAAGTGATTTCATCTTTTGTAGGACCGATTTGGTAACAGACTCTCATACACAAGTAAATACGTAACTTAGGATCCAGAAATACACACAGTTAAACACATACAATAAGAGAAATGATATATATAAAGAGAGATAGACACAAAGTACATGAGTAAAAACATAAATACAAAGAGAGATAAACACACAATAACTCGAATGGATTTGATGGTGTACAGCGTACTGAAATATAAGAAACAATTAAAATTATTGTTTCTTATAACTCAAATTCCTTAAACTTCCAGAAATACACACACAGTTAAACACATACAATAAGAGAAATGATATATATATATATATATATATATATATATATATATATATATATATATATATATATATATATATATATATATATATATATATATATATATATAAAGAGAGATAGACACAAAGTACATGAGTAAAAACATAAATACAAAGAGAGATAAACACACAATAACTCGAATGGATTTGATGGTGTACAGCGTACTGAAATATAAGAAACAATTAAAATTATTGTTTCTTATAACTCAAATTCCTTAAACTTCCAGAAATACACACACAGTTAAACACATACAATAAGAGAAATGATATATATATATATATATATATATATATATATATATATATATATATATATATATATATATATATATATATATATATATATATATAAAGAGAGATAGACACAAAGTACATGAGTAAAAACATAAATACAAAGAGAGATAAACACACAATAACTCGAATGGATTTGATGGTGTACAGCGTACTGAAATATAAGAAACAATTAAAATTATTGTTTCTTATAACTCAAATTCCTTAAACTTCCAGATCTTATCGCCATGGGGATCAATGCTCAAGTCTCCACACTAAACCCAACATCAACCCTACCTATTGCTTTTCAACATGTATCAACATCCTGATATGATGACTCCATGTGTTGATCCTCAGGGCCATGCCCTTGATCCTTAAAATGTAACACATAGAAAAAAGAATCTTTAACAAGAAGAGGTCAACAGGAAAGTCAAAGAAGAAGATGAATGGAAGAAAATACCTTGGCCCAATCAAGAATCTCTTCATGTTCACTATATTCTTGGCTAGAGAAAGATGTTTCCTCCATTTCTGCTGAATCAAACTCACTCCTGAAGTTTCTATCTTCATTAGGTGAGCCTTGTAAACTGCATTAAGTTTAATGTATTACAAGAATATTTCTTGTATTCCAAATATCAACAATTTATAAAATACCTCAAGGAAGATTTTGAGCTATCATATTGTTGATAACGTAGAATAGGCAAAATTGCATTTGGTATCTGCCTTTGAGATGGCTGATCATTGTTAACTATATCATAAACAGAAGCATCACAAACTTCAGAAATAGCTACAGCCTTATCATCATCTGTAACTAGTGTTTTGTGATAGAATCATGTAGAGTCTCTCTGTTTCCATTCAGCAATAACTTATCTCCATGTTCAACTAAAAACACCACCTGTTTTGCCTTCTTCTTCTTCTTCTAAGCATACTTGATTGTCATGCCATACACATCATAAGATTCAAGATCTAAGCCACTAATACTTTCTCTCAATCGCTCCAACCTTTCTTCAGTGGAAATGCTAAAAAACACATAGAATGTGATATCAATGGCCAAAATGAATATTAAAAAATAAATGGAAAGATGATTTTTATCGGTTTATATAATATGAGAAACCTATTCAACACGCCAAAATGAAGATCAAAAAATGGAAGCTTTGAAAGAATGCAGTAACAGTGACGAGTTGTTAAAGTGGATCAAAAAACATCGTATTAAATACTGATTTGGTATCGTGAGATCTAAAAAGCTAAAGCGAAAAGTGATTTTAAGGAAAACGATTACTAACCAGTAGTGTTGTTATAGGCGGTAGTGTCAGAGGAGATTCCACACAATTGAGGAAGACGAAGTGCCTGAGCAATATTGATTCCGAGACCAGACAAGAAGGCAAGATTGTCATATAGGTTACACAGACATTGTAGATCGGTGGCCACCACCTCCTTGATCGGACCGCAATAGGAGTTGGGCGGATTTGTGGTGGCGTTGAGGTACTAAGCGCACGGGATTAGCTTCGACACACACGTCTGGCCTTGCGCCTGTGCCGTCGACACGGATACATACATCACCATGAGCGCAACCACCATCGTGAGTAAGAAAGAAGAAGCCATATCTGTGGTTGATTTTTTTCTCTCTCTAGAAGTTAAAAGGGTGGCGATTACATTCGAGTTTCTTTTTATTCATCTCCGATTACATTATGATCGACAAATCGGCAACACACTTAAATCAAAAAAATTAGAAATCGAAAGCAATTGTTTTTTTTTCGATTCACCATCGACAAGATGAAGTGTGAATTGCAGGAGGTGGAATGAAGATCAAAGGGATGCGGGATAAAGAAAGCGAGAGAGATAGGGCAGTGGCTAAGTTGATTCAATCCGATTAGTGGGTATCAATATTTTTCCATTCCTAAAATGCCCTGGTACTTTTTCAAAAAACATGCCCCATACCTTTTCTTTCCCATGTATTTACAACTATGGCACAAAGCATCCTAACCATTATTTATTTCAATCTAACGATCATCATTTGGTTCTCAGGTTCTCAGGAATATATGAGTTCTCAAATGGTGCTTGTTATATATATATATATATATATATATATATATATATATATATATAACAAGCACCATTTGAGAACTCATATATTCGTGAGAACCTGAGAACTCATATATATATATATATATATATATATATATATATATATATATATATATATATATAACAAGCACCATTTGAGAACTCATATATTCCTGAGAACCTAAGAACCAAATGATGATCGTTATATTCCTGAGAACTTGAGAACTTATATATATATATATATATATATATATATATATATATATATATATATATATATATATATATCTTCCTTAATAAATGAAGGTTTTTTTTGTTAAATGTCAATCTCTCATGAGTTTTGACACTTGTCATTTTGTGGTATTTTTGAAATAAATATTATTCACTTGTCAGTTTTTGGTTTGTTTCAATTTTTAAAATTAAAGTAATATACTTATATATATAAAGTATTTGTTGGGTCGTATTTTGTGTTGCGTCTATTGGGCTCGTTAGCTAGTTCAATATATATCTCCGGTATGGGCCTGTCCATCCGTGAGTTTTGTAGGGTTTAGTATAAATAGATGCTTGCATGCATCCTAGAACGAGAAGATTAGTATTGATT
Organism: Lactuca sativa; assembly: GCF_002870075.4. Classification (NCBI taxonomy): domain Eukaryota; kingdom Viridiplantae; phylum Streptophyta; class Magnoliopsida; order Asterales; family Asteraceae; genus Lactuca; species Lactuca sativa. The sequence goes on from NC_056626.2 coordinate 129,591,965, forward strand.
AGAGAAGTATTGTTCAGCAATATCATCGTTCTTATTTTTGTAACCCTAGAATCCTCTACAGTGGAAGTTCTTAGTCGAGCTCTGCTGAGGATCGAGAAATCTAATCATTCGACACACTTTGATTCATACTTGTGTTTTGTTTACTGTTTTTACTTTCATCGCTTACCTGTTACGAAGATCTAATCAATCAAAGAGTTAATTCATAACTCATCAATTGGTATCAGAGCAGGAGGCTGTGTAATTCATACACATCTTTTCTGTGAAAGAGTTTGCGATTAGGGTTATTCCGTATTAACTAATATTTATTGAGCCGTCATTCCATAATTGACGTAACTCAGCATTTATTTGTTTTGCCCTGATATTACATATTACAAGTCTGATCTTTCAAACAGGTTAAACGATCAAGCATGGACGAGTCACAATCTAATCCCATCAACATCTCAAACAACATTGGATCAACGACGAAGACTCCTATTCTTTACACCCAAGATTACGAAGTATGGGCGCATCACTTTGAAGATTATGTCATCGGATCGGAAGACAATGGATACCTTATTTGGGAAGCAATCGTTTCTGGACCGTTTGCTCACTCCGGAACGTCAAAAATCATTAAAACTCAGAAAGAGTATAATGATCTGTTAAAGGACGTAAAGGATGTTGCTCAAGACGAAAAGGAAAAGTTTCAGTGCAACATTAAAGCATTGAGACTGATTCGATTCGCTCTTCAATCAGATACATTCTGGTTGGTGAGTTCATGCAGCACTGCTAAAGAAATCTGGGATAGGCTGCAAGAGCTATATTCCATAGACGAAGATCTGGAGCATTCTATTCAGACCTTGCTTTTGTCTGAGTTTGGTGAATTTAAACAGAATTCTGATGAAACTGTTACTCAGACATTTGATCGCTTCAATCATCTTCTTCGCAAGATGATCAAACACAATATAGAAAGGAAGTTGATTGAACAAAAAGTAACCTTTTTGAATGGCCTTAGATCCGAGTGGAGAGCGGTTGTGTCCACTGTTAAAGCTCATGAGCAATTTAAATCTTATTCATTGGCAAAGCTGGTGGGGATTCTGAAATCCCAAGAAAAGATTGTTTTGCAAGAGAAAAATGTACTCTCGAGTTTAGGGTCCTTGGCCCTCCTGTCCAAAAGCAAAAGTGTGGTAGAAGATGAAGATCTCAACTTAGAAGACTATGATCTTACTTCTGAAGACTATGCAATGATGGTGTCGAATCCAAAGAGGTTCATTAAGAAAAGGTTCCCTACCAATAAGAACCGAAATTGGCAGGGAAGCTATAGTTCTGAAAAGGTTAGGGAGGAACCGAAGACAGAGGAACCAAAGAAAGAGGCGAAAGTTGAAGGAGATTCTGGTGTGAACTGCTACTACTGTGGAGGAAAGAACCACTATGCCAAAGATTGTGTTCTAAAGAAAATGGCAGAGAAGGATGAGGAAAAAGATGAAGAGGCTGTGTTGATGAAAAAGCTAGAAGAGATTAAGAGAAAGAAAGCTACTACTAATCCTTCAATGAATGCTTTAATTGTGCAGGGTTCGGTAGCGGATGATGAGTTCGGTGGCGTGCAGGTCTGGTCAACCGACTCAGAGGATGATGAAGTCAAGAAGCCATCTCATGGAAAGGCGTATGTTGCAAAAGGTGAAGAAAGCAGTGGGAAGTGTTTGATGGTAACAGATGTATCTCAAATGAGGGGATACAATACAGACGGTGGGAATGAGGACACCAAGGAGCGAGAGGACCTATGCTTCACAGCAAAACCTCTCAGTGTGCAGATCAATGAGCTTGATGAATTGATCAAGAAGGTACAATCCATTTTTGTTTCATTCAAAGTCCCACAAAATTCGTATGAAAAAGAATTAAAAAGCTTAAATTCAAGAATCTCAAATCTAGATAGCAGTTTAACTCAAACACGGGTCACCAATTCTAACCTAACTAACCAAATAAGCAGGGTGTCATCCAAGAGTGAGGAACGGAGGATGTGGATAGAGCTGAATGAGTCGGAGCTGATTAAATCCAAAGACGAAAACATTTATTTGCAAAGAGACAATTTAAAACTTTTGAAACAAAGAAATGTCTTTTGTTTAATTGCTAAACGTCTTTATGCTAACATCACTCAACTTCATCTTAACTGTGAAATAGGGCAGAAAATTCATCGCATGATCTTGCCCTTCCTTGAATTTAAGGAGGATGAAATCGATGCTGAAGCATATAATTGCGAAAGTGTAGTTTCGTCTGATGATGTGAATCCGACTTATATGTATGGTCTGGACAAAATCGAATCTTTTATAAAGTCCAAGGACCATAAGGACATGCTGAAAAACCTTTTGGATGAAAACGATAAACTAAAACTTAGGACCGAAACCATACAAAAATTTGACTCATTGAATGCCAACTTGAGCTCAGAAAATAAAATTGATGTTGAAAACGGGTCTGAGCTTGATGAGGATGATGATATGAGCGTAATTTTTGTAGATGATGAAGTCGACTGTTATGAGTTTGTCAAGAGCGAACTCGAAAACCACAAAAATCTTATTTCTGAAAATTCTGTGGAGTTTGCTCGTTTGTCCCAAAACAAGTCCCCGATTCTTGAAGAAAAGGCTGTTGTGTACCAAAAGGTGAGAACAACACCTAATCAGGTATATAAGGTCATAGGAGTAACCGAACATCAGACAGCCGAACTCACGGCCATAGTAAACGAAGATAATGCAGATGGCTGTGATGAGTTTTTCTGGTCTGCTCCTATTGATAATGCTGACGAAACCGTTGGTCTGTCAGAGCGGACGTGCTGGAAAACCAAAGGCAGATGTGTGCCAGAGCCACTAAACAAGCCTGACAACTTCGATGTACCAAGCACTAGTGGTACAAAAGAAGTTCCTGTAGAAGAAGTCACTCCTTCAAGAGAAACATCATCTGTTAAAAGTGAACCAGCTGACAGGAAGCAAAAGCAAAAAGCCAACATCCACCGACAGCCGAAGCAAGTAAAGGATCGAAAGCAGCAAAAGAATCTGAGATATAAAAAGAATCTCTCAGAGCGAAAACAGTTTTGGCGATCTCACAACGCCCATTTCTCTTATCATGACAAAAATTCAAAGTCAGAGAAAAGCGCTGTCAGGACGCAAGAAAGTAATAACAACCGAAAGGACAGGTTCGGTTCTGAAAGGAATAACAACCGAAAGGAAAGGTTTGGTTCAAAGAACACCTGCTACCGAAAGCATAGGTTCGGTTCCGAGAGCAAAAGCTACCAAGGTTCTGGGTTCGGTCCCACTAATGACCAAAAACAAAAGGGTCACTTAGAACCTCAAGTCAAGAAAATTTCTCAGTCTAAATTCTCTCATTCTAATTCTTCTCAACCCCATTCTAAATCCAATTCTGTTCAAACTCAAAATCCAAAATCTTCAACAGATTTGAAAGGAAAATCGAAGGTTTCCTCAGTCAAGAATGATCAAAAGCATTCCAAGGCCCAAACGCCTGAACCTGAATCCAAACCGACTGTAACAAATCCCAACAAAATTAAATTTTTCACTATTAAGAAGAAAGATGAAACAACTTTAATAAAAAGAAGATATCTTGTTGACATTTCTCTTACTATTTCTGTTCCTGTGAAAGGCTCACGTGGACCCAAGAAACTTTGGGTTCCTAAATCTGCTTGATTTTTGCAGGTTATCAGTGACGAGCAGTTCGACGAAGAATGGTATATTGACAGTGGCTGCTCACGTCACATGACAGGAAGGAAGGAAGAGTTGAGGGAATATCGATCTCTTCCAAATGGCGTGAATGTCAAATTCGAGAACAACTCATACGGCACGATAAAAGGTTACGGGATGATAACAAATGGATACTTCACGATTAGAAAGGTTGCATACGTTGAAGGACTACATCATAACCTCATCAGTGTATCTCAGCTTGTTGGAGATACTGGTCTTAAAGTTTCATTTGACGATGAGGGTTCGGAAATAATGGAGAAGAAAACAAAAAGAGTGATTCTCAAATCAGAGCGCAAAGGCGAAATGTTTCCTCTCAATCTCAAACCTATCAAAGGAAATCCAGCTATTTTTCTGTTATCCAAAGCACATTCTGACGAAAGCTGGCTGTGGCACCGAAGGCTCTCCCATCTTAATTTCAAGGATATCAACAAACTTGTCACAGGAGGTCATGTTCAGGGTCTTCCATTGCTCAAGTTTGATCGAGAACATTTGTGTGCTGCATGTGAAATGGGGAAGCAGAGTCGTCAAAGTCACCCATCCATTATAAACACTAAAGTCGTTGAACCACTTGAGTTAATTCACATTGACTTGTGTGGTCCATCTTCTATCGAAAGCATTGGTGGTAGAAAGTATATTCTTGTTATTGTTGATGACTTTTCACTTTTTACATGGGTGTTCTTTCTGAAGCTCAAATCTGAGGCAACTCTCAAGCTAAAGATGTTTATCAAGCAGGTTGAAGTGCAGCTGAGGAAAGTCGTTCGTAACATCAGAAGCGACAATGGACTGGAGTTTAAGAATAAAGAATTTGAAGACTTTTTAGCAGAAAAAGGAACCAGTCACAACTTCTCAGCTCCCTACACCCCTCAACAAAACGGGATTGTTGAAAGACGAAACCGATCTTTGTGTGAGGCGGCCCAAACCATGCTAAGTTTCGCTTCTCTACCTCTATATTTCTGGGCTGATGCTATTGCTGCAACATGTTTTATGCAGAACAGGTCCTATCTCAATAAGCGTTTCACTCTCACTCCTTATGAGATCATCAACAACAGGAAGCCGAATGTTAAATTCTTCCATGTATTCTGATCACGATGCTTTATCTTCAATTCTAAAGAACATCGTAACAAGTTCGACGTTAAAGCCGATGAAGGAATTTTTCTGGGATACTCTCTTACTTCAAAATCATATAGGGTTTTAAACAAGAGTTCGAGGAAGATTGAAGAAACTTATTATCTGACTTTCGATGACAGTTATGTCAAGAAGCTGAAGGCCACGGAAGAAACAGTTGGAGAAATTTTCTCTCAAACAGGCCAAGTCACAGCCTCAATTGCAAATTTGTTCGAGCAGTTTGTGGAGTTATTCGATGAACCGGAGAAGGCTACTCTCTCAGAAGCCAATACAGCAGACAACAAAGTTGACCATCTGAAGTAAATCGTCGAAGACGCGGCCAAATGAATGAGTGAAGGAGAATCAGTTTCAAATGAACTTCCTCAGCACGGTGCTTCAGATGAGGGGGAGAATCCATCTTCTTCAAAAATGCCGAGTTCACAAGTTGAGGGGGAGAACTCTTCTCCAGCTGCACCCGAAAGCTCTACTGCACCCGAAGGTACTATAGCTCCCGAAAGCTCTATTGCACCCGAAGGTACTGTATCTCCCGAAAGCTCAACTGCACCCGAAACTCCTGTAGCACCGGAAAGTCAAGATACACCTGAAAGCTCATCAGTCGAGGGGGAGAATGTCGATGTGTTTTACGACGATGATATCCAATCTGAATTAGAAGAGATGGTAAATGATGAATTGGATCCATCCTATGATCCAAATTACCCTCCTCTTGTCAAATGGACCAGAGATCATCCTGTTTCACAGGTTATGGGTAATGTCTTTGAAAAGGTCTTAACCCGATCTCAACTGAAGGCAAAGCAAACTTCTCTATTCTTAAAAGTAGAGTTCTGCATGTTTAACTCTTTCGTCTCAAAAGTTGAACCAAAGACAGTAAACATTGCTCTTGATCACTCTGATTGGGTTCAAGCTATGCAAGACGAACTTAATGAGTTCGAAAGAAATAAGGTTTGGCGCCTCATTCCAACTCCTAAAGATGCCTCGGTTGTTGGTCTCAAATGGGTCTTCAGAAATAAAATGGACAAGGAAGGCAATGTGATAAGAAACAAAGCTCGTCTAGTGGTGAAAGGATACTGCCAGGAGGAAGGAATCGATTATGAGGAAACTTTTGCTCCTGTAGCTAGGCTGGAATCTGTTCGAATATTTCTTGCCTATGCTGCACACAAGAACTTTGAGGTCTACCAAATGGACGTAAAGTGCGCATTTCTAAATGGAGAACTTGAAGAAACGGTGTACGTGGAGAAACCTCCGGGATTCGTAAACGAAAAGTACCCCAATCATTGCTATATTCTGGACAAAGCGGTTTATGGGCTGAAACAAGCACCTAGGGCCTGGTATGAAACGCTAACCAAGTTTTTAAAGATGTCCAAATTCAAACAAGGTTCGGTTGACCCAACCTTCTTTCGTAAGAAGGAAGGTAACCACCTTATGATTGTTCAAATCTATGTCGATGATATCATCTTTGGCTCAACGAATCCTAGCTTAACAACTGAATTCAGAAAGCTGATGGAGACTAAATTTGAAATGAGCTCAATGGGTCCAATTAACTTTTTCCTTGGTTTAAATATTAGACAGGGACCCAAAGGCATCTTTATTAATCAGGAAGCCTATACCAAAACTCTCCTTGCTAAATTCGGCATGATGGGAGACTCAAAGGTTAAAGTTCCAATGGCGTTCGGCACCAAGCTCACTCCATCCTTGGATAAACCAGCAGTCGATATTACGCTATATCGCCAGATGATCGGTTCTTTAATGTACCTTATTGCTAGCAGGCCTGATATAATGTTTTCTGTTTGTTACTATGCTAGATTTCAGGCGAATCCTCGTGAACCTCATATGCTTGCAGTGAAGAACATACTCCGGTATCTAAAACGAACTACCTCTCTCGGTTTATGGTATCCATCAAACTCAGGATTCTTCGTTCAAGCCTACTCAGATGCTGACCTTGGAGGTTGTGGACTAGACAGGAAAAGCACCACTGGAGGCTGCCAATTCCTTGAAGGGAAGTTGGTTAGCTGGCAATCAAAGAAACAGACTTGTGTATCTCTGTCTACCGCTGAAGCAGAATACATCGCAGCTGCCTCCTGTACATCTCAAGTGATTTGGATCCAAAGCCAGCTCTGGGACTATGGACTCAATATGAAAAGGATCCCACTATATTGCGACTCTGAGAGTGCAATTAGGATTTGTCATAACCCAGTGCAACACTCCAAGACTAAGCACATAGCACTGAGTTATCACTTCATTAAGGATCATGTGGAAGATGGGAACGTCGAAATTCATTTTGTTCGAACCACTGATCAACTGGCGGACATCTTCACCAAAGCTCTTCCTGAAGCTTCTTTCAACAAAATTCTACAAGGGCTAGGAATGATGGAATCGGAGTCAGTACCAAAAATTACCTCTCAAGATCAAAAGTAAGAAGCAAAATAGACCGAACGTTCAAGTTCGGGTCTCTTGTATGCCGAAATGGACCGAACGCTCGGGTTCGGGTCAAGTTATGGTGTACCGAAATGAACCGAACGCTCGGGTTCGGTTGTATCATCTGATCTTCACTTATCACTCAAAGGTAGTTTCTTTGGTTGTAAATCTTCTGTATTATTTTTTTTAAATTCGTTTATCTTATTGTCAAAGTTCTTTTCTTTTTCAAACTTTTTTTTTTGCACCCGAAATAGACCGAACGTTCGGGTTCGGTTCCAAAATTTTTCTCACCCGAAATAGACCGAACGCTCGGGTTCGGTTCCAAAATTTTTCTCAACTGAAATAGACCGAACACTCAGGTTCGGTTCCAACTAGGAGTGTTTGTTTGGATGGATCGGTTTGATCCGATCCAATCAAGTAAATCCAAATTGATTTCGGTTTTCAAAACATGAATCCAAATTGTCCAAACTAAATTCAAATTCGATCCGATCCGATCCAATTACAATTCGGATGGATCGGTTTTTTATAATTCGGTTTTCAAAACTGAAACATTTTAAAACGACATATAATTATAATATTACCCTACTTTACACAAGAAGCAAAAACAAATAATTTAGTTGTGATTTGAAATTTATAAACAACTAATAAAAAGATATATTATAGTTAAATCTTTTATAGATACAAAAGTTTTGAGAGAAATTGCATATTAATGTTTTTTTTTATCGGGTGAAACATTTTGAACCTATTTGAAAAAATAAATTACAAAATTAATAAATAACTATATATATATATATATATATATATATATATATATATATATATATATATATATATATATATATATATATATATATATTATAAATAGATAAATAATAAATCTTTATTCGGTTTTTTTGGACTATTCGGTTCTTATTTTATAAACCAAAACCAATCCGAAATCCAAAATAATAATTCGGTTTTGTTGAAAACCAATCCAAAAATCCGAATATCCGAACCAAATAGTCCAATCCAAATTGTCCAATTGGATAATTCGGTTTTATCCGAATAGTGAACAGCCCTAGTTCCAACACTTTTTTGTATTAATCTTTTTTTTATGTCTTATTTATTTTTATCAAAAATTCCAAAAATATTTTTTTTAATTTTTTTTCTTTCTTAAATTCAAAAACTCCAAAAATAATTTTTTTTTATTTATTTTGGCTCTTATTTTTTTATGTCTCTTTGTGGGAAAATCATTTCACTAGCTAAGTGTCCCTAGAAGCATGCTGCTGTATGTGTCCAAAGCCTCACTTGATTCTGAATAATAGCCTTACTGACTTGGTACAAACAAACCTTGTCTTCCCAATTAGGCTCTCATATTTATTCTAATCATGAGCTACCTAACTCTCTTCTCACATGAGATAAGAGTTTTCTGCTTAGTCCCTATTTTTCACAGCAGAGGTACTTTGGTCTCTTTACACCATCTACATTACTTTTCTCCATCTCATTCGCTTCACAAACGTAACCCTTGAGACTCTCAGACATTACCACTGAGGTTTATGGTTGCACAATTTCTGTGTTCATGATCTTAGCTCTGTGTCACTACGTGCTAAGTGAAACCCAAAATTCAATACCTACTATGCATTGACGATGAACAATTAACTTGCTCTAGCTTTCACTAATGAATTGACAGACTTATCCATGGGGTACAACATGAAATCTCTATTTTTCTTTTGAGTGATTCCTATGAAATTGTTAATTCCAATAACATTTCTTCCCTTGGGATCCAGTTTTATTTTTTTTGAGATTTCACATATATTAGTTTACCTTGCTACTTAAATTATCTCCAACCTACTTGTTCAACAGACTACATTGGTCTCACAAGTACTTCGTTCAATTTCTATCTTATATCAAGATCAGGAATTATGAATCGAAGCGAAAGCCACCCACATAAGCCTAATTAAAAGAAGCCTTTCAACACTTCTTAATAAGTGTCTGATCATTATTCAACGGGAAACCACACAAACACTTTAAGGTCTCTCTTGACTTTGAAGGAAGAGATTCGTGCCCGGGATCCATTATTTCGTGTCTTTATTGACATCACATAATCCCTCAAAAGTGTTGCTTTATTTCTTTTTCTTTTACACACTCAGCACGAAAATCTTTTTGATTTTCCAAAATTCTGGTTTCATTAATTTCAAGGCATTTTAATTGGATTGGTTGTTATAAAAGGTTGTGGTTAATATTGATCCACGTGGCGATTTTATTTTAAAGATGCCGTTAAACCCTAACGGGATAAGATGACAAAAATGATGACTCAGGCAGGAGTCTAATCAATTTGATTTCAAACGGTGCAAGAAGGCAAAGCGTGTGAATAGGAACCGTTTCATCTCCAAACGGCGCCTGATGGGAAGGCGTGTGATTAGGGACTGACACTCTCTCTCCTGCGTAATCATCAGCAACACCAACTGTCACACGTCAATCGCCTCCGAAAAACTCTTCGTTTTTCAATCGAAGATTTGGGAAAGATTCTTCTCTCTCCTTTACCCACAGTATAAAAGGCAATGTAAACCACCGTTTACCTCTTTATTGCACCTATTTTTCTAGAGAGCAAGAAAAATCCTCCAACCTCTACTGTTCATCATCTCTCCCATCTTCATCTCAACAATGGCAGATTCTTCATCTGTTCACGCAACTTCTCACATCTTGCCTATTCGTCCCCAGCAGAGTTTGATCATCGATCTTACTCCTCAGGCATACGACGCTTTCAAGTTTCCCATCATTGAATGCCTGAAGTTCTCGCCAATCGCTCCTGCTCTTACCAGGGCTGAAGTTGTTCCAATGGAGTTCCTGTCACAAATTTTTGCCACGGCTCACTACGACAAGGTAGTCGACAGGATTTTCTTCGATGTCTTCGAGCACAAGGCGTCGATTTCCAAGCAGAGGTTTTGTATGCTGTTAGGGTTTGAACCTGATTCTTCGAGGGTTAATCCTGAAACCATTCCGATGGGTCATCTGTTCAACATGTTCTACAACATGGGGTACATTGAGCTGCTCACAACGGTCATGAAATTCAAGAAATCGTGCCTACCCCCTCAGTGGAATGGGATGTTCACTGTGCTTTTCAATGGCTTGTCTGAAAGAAGTGCTGGATCCGATGGGGCAAGTCGTCTGTTCCTATCAATCATGTATGGGCTCTACAATGACATCAACATGGACTACGGGTCGGTCCTATGGCAACAACTCATTCAGAGTCTTTCTTCGACTTCTCGACACTCAAAAATTTCTTATGCCCGTTTCTGGACTATTGTCACTAAATGGGTGATGGACAAGTACCACATCCCCATTGTCGCTGGTGCTCCAATGTCTTCGATTGGTACTTTCCATACCACGAAGATCATTGTTTCGGACGATTCAAAATTTCCCTTCAACGGGTCTATCCCTGAAACGATGTATGGTGATGTTCCTGCTGATAGCCGGATTATTAGAACGTACAAGGAGTTCAAACGTTCTGGTCCGAGAGACCTTACTCCGAAGATGCTCAAGTCGATTCATGACGCTGACAAGCCTGCTCCTGGAGGAAAGAAGGCTGATAAGGGAAAGTAGGTGGCAAAGGGAGCAAAAGGCCCATCTTCCAAGAAGAGGAAAACCACCAGAGCTGCTCAATCTCCACCGCAGAAGAGGAGAAAAACCCAACCGAGGCGAAAACTGATTATCGCTTCATCCTCAAGCGAATCTGAGGAAGAGAGTTCTGCTTCCGAAGGCTCTCCTCGTGGTAATACTCCACCAAGATCTCCAACCTCTGAAGTTCACTTCTCTACTTCTCCTATCTCCTCTCCACCAGTTACCATTCCTATTTCTATTCCCCCCATACCCTCCACCACTCAAATACCACCCACCTCCATCCCAGTACCACCACCCATATTTACCGAAGCAACAACCACCACCACTGCAGACGTAAGAACCAACGTATCTGATACGGGGGTTCATACTGACGCACCTAAATCCACCTCAGCACCCGAACCCACACCAACAACCGAACACACCACCCAACCCGAAACTACTACTACTACCGAGCCTCCAGTTTCATCACCACCATCTTCTCCTGCTCATGCATCAGAGGATGAAGAACCACTCCTCGGCGGGGAGAACATGACCTTTGACTCGGTCTATTACAGTCTGTTTCAAGTTCAAAGTGACGATGATGACAATGCTCCTGTCACAAAGAGGCATCTCAAGGAGCTACATGACAAGATCGATTCACTCATCGCTTCATCTTCCACATCTCAGTCCTCCATATCTGAAGCTGCTATTTAGAAAATTGTTGATGCTTTTTCTAAAGCTCATCAAGTTTCCATTGATTCCGCCACTACAACCATTAACGCCTCCACCAAAGCATGTGAGGCAGCGACCGAAAAAGTCGATAAACTATTCACTGATGCTTCTTCCTTGTTGAAATCTTTACAGGAAACCGCTGAAGCCACCACGACAAAGTTGGAACCCATTGTCAACCAGCTGGCTAACTCAGTCGCATCAGAGCTGAAGTCGTTCGCTTCACTTCGTCAAACAATTTCTGACGACAACTCAGCTTTCAGAACAACCATTGAGGAGCGTCTCTCAAAGCTTCAAGAAGACTTAGCTGCCGAGAACTCTCTCATGGATGCTCTCGCAAGGAAGACTACCGCTCTGAAGGTTAAGAGTATTCAACTCTCCAACTCTCAACAGGAGATTGAGTCTCTTCGATCTGAAAGAGAGGTGGTTAAATCGTGTGTTTCGGATGTCCACTCAGCAATCTCAAACATCCTTGAAGCACATGATCCAATCCTCAATTATTTTGTGAGGCGTGACCTTGCAGAGAAGCTTGCTCCCGCCCTTTCTCTCCTCAGCAAAATTGAGGGGCTACTTGATTTCGTGTCCATTCCGAAACAAGGGGGAGAAAAAGTGAATATGTCTCAACCGCCTCCTTCTTCAACAGCAACACACACAACCGAACCTCCTCCAGTAGGCCAAGCCTCCAGTTCCGGTATAAAAGACAAGGGAAAAAAGATTGCTGAGGAGAGTGATGAAGATGATAAGGAGACAATAACCGACCTTCTGAAGCGACAAGGTCGAGACAAAGAGGCTGACATTAATGCTCGTGTAGCTAGAGAGGCTGAAGAAGCCGAAAGAAGACAAAAAGAAGCCCACGACCTTCTCGAGAGCAGGAAAACTCTTTTTCCTCCGTGGACTCTTGAGAAGCTGATTAAAGAAGCCATTGAAACACCAAGTATCTTGTGGCTAGAACCTGTGATCTCTTTAGATCGTTCTAACACTGTCGACTCTCAGTTCGACATGCCACTGACCCGAAAGGCATTTGTTTTTCATGCCTTTGCCAACATTGCAGAGTTCCCTCATCCTCATCCACAGGTTGATCGGGACTTAGTAGAACTTTATCTGAGGGCAGCTCAACCACAATACCAAACCTGGAGCGCTCAGAAAATCGTCAATGTTCGGGTCCTAAAGCCGTTCAGGGAAGGCAACTTCACCAACGTTCGGTTCAAGGTACTACGGGGATCTGCGAAGATCGAACATGCCATCTCACTTGCAGATCTTTCCAACCTTAATCCCCATGACTGGATTATCTTGCACAACATCCTTCTTACAAACGAAGCCGAATATGGTCCGATCATCGACCACTTTAAGAGGATGCTTGTTTGCTATGTCATGGAAGTTGCTTTGATGGATCAGGAGATAGCAAGCGTATTCAAGAAGAAGCCTACCATATCTCTTGTTGGCTCTGCCAGTGATCTCAACATGATGCAGATGGGGAAGATTGACCCAAAGAGAAACTCTGTCATGTTTACCAGGAACGAAGGACAGAAATGTATTTTCGCCTTGGCAGACAAACATCTCTACACCACTGCCTGTTTGAAACACGTTTTAGGGATCATCCATCGATGCAAGCAGAACACAGCGGATGATATAAAGTACTTTGATGATATGATTCAATGGTACATTCGATTCAGACAGACTATCCTTGCACTTATCTCACGTCTGTTTGATACAACAAAGAAGGTTCCCGCTGCTGGCCCAAGCAAGAAGAAGAAGTAGTCTCGCTCAAAATTGACGCAAAGGGGGAGATTGTTGGGTCGTATTTTGTGTTGCGTCTATTGGGCTCATTAGCTAGTTCAATATATATCTCCGGTATGGGCCTGTCCATCCGTGAGTTTTGTAGGGTTTAGTATAAATAGATGCTTGCATGCATCCTAGAACGAGAAGATTAGTATTGATTAGAGAAGTATTGTTCAGCAATATCATCGTTCTTATTTTTGTAACCCTAGAATCCTCTACAGTGGAAGTTCTTAGTCGAGCTCTGCTGAGGATCGAGAAATCTAATCATTCGACACACTTTGATTCATACTTGTGTTTTGTTTACTGTTTTTACTTTCATCGCTTACCTGTTACGAAGATCTAATCGATCAAAGAGTTAATTCATAACTCATCAGTATTAAATATCATATATATGATATTAAATTACAATAAATACGTTTCTTTTTTGTTTTTTTTTTAAAGTTCTACATTAAAATAATTTTTTGTTTACATTTTAATGTTTAATTTTTTTTAAATCAATTCGTATAATACACGGGTTTCACACCTATTATATATAATGAGATGATATATTTGCACCAAATTAGTTGCTGTTTTGGGCTTGCGAACGTTAGCTAAAAGGAAGTCCAATATAAGAAAAATATAACAACCCAAAGTCCAAGATTGTGCCTCATTTCAGCCCAAAATTGTAGTTGATTTATTGAAAATCAGCACCATATGTGTCTTGATTGCAACCTCTCTCTCTTTCTCTCTCTCTCTCTCTCTTTATATATATATATATATATATATATATATATATATATATATATATATATATATATATATATATATATATATATATATATATATATATATATATATATGAATTGTCTTAAACCAATACACCTATGTATGTTGCTTGATCTCACGTGACCAAGTTATGTTCTAAGCACATTCAAAACAGGGATCATAACATATAGTAGCCAATTAACCATGAGTCAGAGGTTTAAACCTGACAAAGAAACTTGTTATTTCATAGTTTTTACGTCTTTATGTTTTCTTGCCTATCATAAAATTCCTTTCATGCATTTTAGCACTAATCACATGATATATACACGACTACACATATACATTGAGCTCAATGATAAATGTATATAGTTTTATACAAAATAATTTTCAAGATTTTATTTCGGTTCTTAGTCGTTTATAGATAAGTGCTCGAGTCTGTTTCCATAGCTTGTGTGCTTCGGAATCATCACTAGCAAGTGCAGAGCAACGACTCTCATTACAATCTGCAAAATATCTCCCACTCACCCCTTCCATTTTCGCGCTTAGAGCAACATAACATGTAGTTGATGCTCCTTGCGATGTTGACTTCAACAACTTGGAAGCAACAAAGAACATAGAATCTGAAAACGTCAATGGAGTTCTTATAGTTGTGATGCCATTATTATAACATGAATGCAATTTGTAGGGTATTTTTTATGTAGTTTGGAGACATATAATATACCTGTGATAATGCCTTTATGATCCCTGATGATTCCAGTCTTCACGATCCCTGGATGCACAGAATTGATAGTTATGTTTGCGTCTATCGCCTGCCATTAAAAATCGACAACCTCACTTAAATAACCATCAACCTTTTACATTATTATATATCAAGGTTTGTAACTTGTAATTAACTTGCACATTAATTAACTTTGTATATATACTACATGCATGAGCATATGTGTGTATACCTTCATTTGTGTTGCGAGCTCATTAGCATGCATTATGTTGGCCAACTTCGATTGAGCATAAGCTCGAGTTGCATTATAACTAATATCCAAAACAACATGTATTTATAATTAGTCCAAGCTTAATTAAGGTACATCTGAATAAATTAAGAGGTTCCATTTTTATCTAACACATACTGCTTTGGTTGGAGCATTCGGTTGAAATCGAAATGGTCCTTTTTCACCCAACTATGAATCACAGAAGAAACATTCACTATTCTTCCTTCGACTCCTGTCTGTCTTGCTGTATCTATCATCTTCTCTAACAATAGTTCCGTAAGCAGAAAATGACCTATTGGAAAGTAAAAGAAATAAGTAATTATCAAAGAAATATGTAAAATATTCACAGTGAATTGATTCGACATGAATTGACCTTCTCATCTCCATTTCCCCCAATCAACTTTTTCTTTTATAAAAGGAGATTTGTATGTTGATTTATTTTGTCAAAAAAATCATTCAAGCAAATAAATTTGGTTTGTACTCAAGAAAAAAAATGACATATCAAAAAAGCATTTTAACTCATTTTGGGCCACATGTTTAAAGGTTTTGGTAGTATATTATTATTGTGTATGGTAAAATAAAATTTGTTGTTCCGAATAAAAAGTGTCCGATGTTCTATATGCAAAAAGAATATAAAATATAAAAATCATGTCGATGTTACATCTGTATTTTAGTATTTCAAACAATCTTTATGTCATTTAGACAGGAAATTTGTTAATAGACCCTAAAATTACCTAAAAATAAAAGGGTACGTAAGTAGTTTAAATTCTAAAGATACCCTATGGTACTTTTAGTTATGTTCTTTTTTTGTTATAAAAATTAATGCCTACACGTATCGTGTGCATACATGTGTTTTATATATATATATATATATATATATATATATATATATATATATATATATATATATATATATATATATATATATATATATATTAAATAACAAACTATCTAAATTTTTTCCTAAATATCATCTATGTCTTTTAAAAAACTTGAACCGATGACTTTTCATTTGAGATGATTACTCATTACCGCTAAGTTAGAGGCCTTTTGGTAATGCATCATATAAACATGTATGTATATAATCTATTTATTGTCTGCCTTTCTAAAAAAAGTTATCATATATTTTAATATTATCTTAATTTAAACCAAAATTAATATGCTAATTTTCTAGAAAAAAAAATTATAAATATTGCTGTTTTTTATTTTCTTTCTACATATATATAGTATGAGATTTTTCAAATATGTATCCTAATGGCACATATAAAAACTATTAATTATGGAAAATATTATCATAATTAAATGTTAAATGCATTAATTATGAAAAATATCTTTTATAATTAATGAATTTCACATTTAATTATTTAATTATGATAATATTATTCATGATTAATAGGTCATTTAAAGTTTCTTATGTGTCGGCATATGTTAAAAAATCTCAATAACTACTGATTTTGTAATTAAACCGCAAAAAATAGGAATTGTATCATGTTTTTACATACCCAATATAAAAAATATTGTATTTGTAATAGAATGAAAGGTAATTTTTTGCGAAATATATATTATATATAGGGTAAACACTTTTATTAAAAAGGAAATTTATAAAAGGTATTGAAACAAAATAATGAAATCAAGAAATTACCCAAGTAATTTGTAGCAAATGTCATCTCAAATTTGTCCTCTGAGAACTCCAACTTCTGAGAAAATTTGCCTGCGTTATTTCTAAAAATAGAATTATATTCATTATTAGTCACATGGATATATACTCAAAAAATAAAAGTTCAAATATTGTATATTCGAACAAAAATGGATGCTAAATGATAATAAAACCTTACATGAGAATATTAAGAGGTATTTCTAGTGACAAAAATTCAGAACAAAATTTTTTGATGGAAGCAAATGAACTAAGATCAATCTCCAAGACTATGATGTCAGCTTTCGGGTGCTCCTTTTGTATATTTTCTTTCACTCTCGCCGCCTTCCTTAAATCTCTCGCCGGCATCACAATCTTCACCCCTCTCTTTGCTAATACTCTCGCTGTCTCTGCTCCGATTCCAGATGTTGCGCCTATAAATACCAAAAATAATTAAAATAAATAATATTGTAGTTCATGTTAGAAAAATGATATTTTGCTTTTATAATAGTAATATATATATTTTTTTTTATTTTAATAAGACAAAGTTATTACCATTGGTTTAACCATCAAATTATAATATAATATTATAGTTGAAATATATAAAATTATTATGAATAATTATTTTTGAAACATAGTACTTATTACATAAAGTTATATTACAAAACATAAAATAAGTTGTTCCCACATAAGTTTGCTACAGTTATTAGAAACACAAGTTACTGTCAAGAAAGAGAAATATATAAGCAGAGAATTAACCATTCTGAAAAGGGGAAATGATTGTAATTGTCATGGGGGATTATCTGGAAAGCAGTGATATTGTGTAAACCAATGAGACAAGGTCTTCATGAAAGACAAAACCATTTTTTGCTCAACATGGAAAAGGGACCCGCTTTTATTAGCTTTTTTTTTTTTTAATAAGCTCTAAATTTTTTGACCACTTATTTTTTCTTATTGCCTATAATCAAATTTAGTGGTTGAAGAATGAATTTTAATACAGATTTTTTTTTTCTTTTTTCGGATTTAAACTCTAGCACATCCTAAATAGTAATAGTGGTTTGCGACTATTTCTATATGGGCTTAAGAAAGATTGACATGGGTTGTTTATATTGTACGGTTTATGATATTATTTTTAGTTTTTTCTTCATCTAAATCCTATAATGGTTAATAAGACGTTATGACATCAAAAGAATTGCATCTGGATCAAAATCAATGCCTCTCAATATTTGTAACTATTATCCATAGGTAAAATTGAAATATTGGTTTTGAAAGTTCTGCAAAAAAATTAACTATATATATATATATATATATATATATATATATATATATATATATATATATATATATATATATATATATATATATATATATATATATATCAATTTGAAATTTATTTTTATATTTTTTAAAAGACAAGTGATAAAAATGTAGTATACTTAATATGCCATCACCATGCATAAGTTGAGTGACAGAATATGTGATCTAAGAATTATCTCACAAACCATTAACCTCACCTCCTTCGATCCTCATGATTCCCTCAAACCCTACCACATTCTTGTCTATGATTGAAAGAATATTTCTCTATCAAATATTGATCAATTGTCATATTTAGATTTCGATATTAATATATACTACTATATGAATTTCAAAATTACAAGTGAATACAAAAACTAACATACAAAATTTGAATCATGTTAAGATTACTTTGAATGGTATAGCAAGAAAATATCAAGAAAGATTTACATTGTTTCGCGTACATAAATATGTTTTTTTTTTTTTTTTTTTTTTGTGAATGACGAAAAAAGGCCTTGGAAGATGCAAGCAACCATGAAGCGAACAAAGCAACTACAATGAAAGCATGTCAGTCGAAAAAAGTTGTAAAATCTACACAAGGTTAACAATGTGGGTTTCACAGCTTTTCGGATTATATGTTTTTCTTGTATTGTTGGGTTCCTTATAATTGCTTGCTTCTAGTTCTTTTACAGTATTTCTTTATAAAATTTTGACTCTAAAAGAATATGCAATCTTGATTCGAATCCTGATACTAAATATTACCAATGAATAATCAGGAGACTCAATAAAAAAAATCACCAATCCAAGAGGATTTTGGAGTAAAGAAATGAGAAAAAATTACCAGTGACAATAGCAGTGAGATGAGGAGGAAGGGAAGAACAATCTTGAGTAACTTGATCAGCAGTTGACTTTGATCCATATCCGCTTTGACCTGCAATCCCAGCTAAGTACCTCATGGTTCCCTTCATGTTTGGCGTACACCTTATCACAACCTTCCACGCCAATGTTATAACACCAAATAAACACACACAAATATATATGGGGAGGTTCAACATTCTCCTACTCCATGGTCCACCATAAGCTGGTAGTCTTCCACGATAAGATTTGTTTAGAGGAGAATAAGGAAGTCAAATATTTGACTCGTGTATCTATTGCTTGGATGAGTTATTTAAAAGTGAAGCAAGTGATTAATCGTGGAAAAACATGAGTAATAATGTTGGTTTTCTTTCTACTAGGTAATTATTGTTGTCCTCTACACTCATTACAAATATTATTTTCCATCTAATATATGTGGATACTCATGTAAAATTTGAGCCAGTGTCATTTAAATTGTGTTTTGAAATATATATTTGGATGGGATTATGGATTAAATTAGGATTTAGGTTGACATTTACAGTCTACTTTGATGTGTCCATGTTTGGCCATTTTGAACTTTCGGTACATCTAAGACCCTAATTTATTTATTTATTTTTTTAATTTTGAACTATATACACAATATCAAATGTTATAGCACGTTTTGTGCCAACTAGGCATCCATGGAACGTAAACATGACATTATTTTTATTTTAACTTTCTTTGGTAATTAAAAAAATTATATATTATTATTATTATTATTATTATTATTATTATTATTTATTTATTTATTTATTTATTTATTTATTTAAATTATGAACACCCTTAAAAAGTCAAAGAGAAACTTACACAAAACCCATCTACCAATGTCCACCATTACTAGGACAGTAACCCTAATTTACCCTAGATAACCCTAATATACCCTAGATCCAACAATTCAAACGTCACCTCTTAGTAGACCGACATCATTCATAATCAACATCAAGTCGGTAAACCCTATTATTGACACTAAACACATCTACAAAACTACACACCATGCATTAGAATCCTGGGACATACAACAAAACGATAAGAGAAAATGTGTCCTCGATATCTATATGAGGAAATATGTCATCGACTAACAAATTGAACCAATCTTCATGAATTTTGATTATTTTATTACTATGCACTATAAAATATGTTAGAGTACAAGGTTATTTGTTGTCTTTGACAACCAACATCTTAATTCACTAAACCATTTTCTTTTTGAAAAGAGTATAAGAATTCTTTAAGACCCATTAAGAAACTTATTAAACTCTTAATTAGTTGAAAAGGTTAAATAAATAGTGTGTTTTCTAAAAATATATTTTTTGATTTGTATATATGCAGACCTGAATATATATATATATATATATATATATATATATATATATATATATATATATATATATATATATATATATATATATATATATATATATATATATATATATATATATGAATCACCTACCTTCCATCCACCACCAATCACCATAATC